>NC_068317.1:22859706-23167761 GCF_025860055.1 Xyrauchen texanus
GCGATTACGGTGTTAGTGGGTGAGAGATAAAGCTGCAGCCAGAGCCACAGTGGAAGAGAGACACGGAAAAAGAGAAGCACAAAGCTGTCTGTCTGTGTGTGTGTTTATGCTGAAAAGGGTGCTGAAAAGCACACTGTTATGTGTGACATTAAAAAGTGTGTATTTTAATAAATGTCTTACGTTTGGATATTTACCTTGCTCAGGCTTCCTCCTTCATTAGAAAGGCAGAGGTCTGCCACAATTATGTATTAAAAAATGAAACCTCTGAATCGTACTCGTCACTGATTATACAAACAAAATTACTTCCTGGTTTTGATGCAGGATCCGAACCTGGGTCTCCCACACTGCTGATGCGCCACTTCCTGTCATGCTGCAGGAGAAGGTGAACACACTGGAGTTAAGGCAAAAATGTCTGGTAGGAGATGGTGAATATCAGTGAGTCGGCATAATGTGGCCTATCATAGGGTACTGGAACTCTCAGAAACAACATGCCGACTTCATATGTGATCATATTGCCTTATCGGACCCGGTCCCCTGGTTGAGAACCACGGAGCAAGTGTACTCCAAAATATTTTTTTTTAGCAGATATATGCATTGTTCAGTATATTTACAGTCTCTCTCTCTCCAGGGAAAACAGTCCAAAATATTGATAATGACTCAAGCTCTCACTTTTATTCCAATAAAGTATTTGTCCAGTAGCATGTGTGCTAACCACTAGGCCATGGCTCAAACAGTACTTTTATTTTTTGGAATCTTTTTTGAGTGACATTAGTCTAAAAAAAATGCATGACATATGACTGATATAACTGCTACTGAAAGCATCAACTCTTGTCACAAATCGGAATCATACAATTTAAGCTAACTGTATTAGCCTCTGCACATGCTACAGCACAGGAAGTTCTTGTTTCTGAGGCACAGAAACTGTCCATCCGTCATCTCAGCATTATGGACAAATGGACAGATGGACGGAGGAGGCAGAGGAGTGGGAAAAGGTTATGAGAAGAAAAACAAAGCTTTCCATGCCGCATGATGGAGTGTGATATTTCTAAGCAAAATGCACAACTCTGCCAAAAGCGTCCCAGCCAAGCGCTGCCGAGCTTTTAGCAGTTATCAATGACAGCATGCTTGAGGGGGCACCAGAATCTCAACGGTGATTGAGGAACATTAAATGCCTTCATCTCCAGTCTAAAAAGAAGAAAACAGTGTTGTGGACCAGTATCATTCATTACTATTGGCTCTTTGAATCTGGGGGAATCAATAGTAAAAGACTGCATTGACAAGCAAATAAAGAAAATACTGTTTGTTCTGTGATCAATTGTTGCTGTTCTGTCAAACAACTTGATAGCCAATCCAATGACCGTGCGACTCTAGTTGTTCTCTCTTATTCTGAGAATAAAATATTTAATTTAATTAGATATCTAATAGCTTTAAAGGTATAGTTCACCCAAAAATGTAATGTCTGTCATTATTTACTCAACTACATGTCATTACAAGCTTTATATACTATAAACAATGGGGGAGTATGTCTATACTTTTAAACAATTGTTAGCTTAAGAAAAAGCACCAAAAAGTATTCATGGCAAACAGGCGTGAATTATGGGAGTCTGCGTATCAATGACTTCAGTGACCACTTCCTTCCTAGAGAATTATGGGTGATTTTCTGCATGACTAAAAAATGTAATATAGGGAATCAAATCTGGGGCAGGACTCCAGCAGTACAGCTTTATAATCACACAGTCCAACTGTTCCTGTCCACATTCACTCAGCCATAATTATCTGTGTGGATTTTTCTAACTTCTGCAATGGTAGAACATTCTGCTTAACATGTGGCACCCATAATAATTAAAACAAAATTAACACATATCATTTTATAGCCCTTCTGCTGCCAAGCTTTGCCAAAGTGGGCCCCTTGTTTGTACAGTGATTTCTGGAGCGCTTTATTACGCCAACCCTGCTTCAGCAAGTCTTACTCTGACAATGATTTGGAAAGACAAAATCTTAAAGCTGTGCTCAAGAACCTTCAAAGTGATATATCCTATGATGTCCTAAGGTGTGTATATATACACTCACCTAAAGGATTATTAGGAACACCATACTAATACTGTGTTTGACCCCCTTTCGCCTTCAGAACTGCCTTAATTCTATGTGGCATTGATTTAACAAGGTGCTGAAAGCATTCTTTAGAAATGTTGGCCCATATTGATAGGATAGCATCTTGCAGTTGATGGAGATTTGTGGGATGCACATCCAGGGCACGAAGCTCCCGTTCCACCACATCCCAAAGATGCTCTATTGGGTTGAGATCTGGTGACTGTGGGGGCCATTTTAGTACAGTGAACTCATTGTCATGTTCAAGAAACCAATTTGAAATGATTCGAGCTTTGTGACATGGTGCACGATCCTGCTGGAAGTAGCCATCAGAGGATGGGTACATGGTGGCCATAAAGGGATGGACATGGTCAGAAACAATGCTCAGGTAGGCCGTGGCATTTAAACGATGCCAAATTGGCACTAAGGGGCCTAAAGTGTGCCAAGAAAATATCCCCTACACCATTACACCACCACCACCAGCCTGCACAGTGGTAACAAGGCATGATGGATCCATGTTCTCATTCTGTTTACGCCAAATTCTGACACTACCATCTGAATGTCTCAACAGAAATCGAGACTCATCAGACCAGACAACATTTTTCCAGTCTTCAACTGTCCAATTTTGGTGAGCTCTTGCAAATTGTAGCCTCTTTTTCCTATTTGTAGTGGAGATGAGTGGTACCCGGTGGGGTCTTCTGCTGTTGTAGCCCATCCGCCTCAAGGTTGTGCGTGTTGTGGCTTCACAAATGCTTTGCTGCATACCTCGGTTGTAACGAGTGGTTATTTCAGGCAAAGTTGCTCTTCTATCAGCTTGAATCAGTTGGCCCATTCTCCTCTGACCTCTAGCATCAACGAGGCATTTTCAGCCCACAGGACTGCCGCATACTGGATGTTTTTCCTTTTCACACCATTCTTTGTAAACCCTAGAAATGGTTGTGCGTGAAAATCCTAGTAACTGAGCAGATTGTGAAATACTCAGACCGGCCCGTCTGGCACCAACAACCATGTCACGCTCAAAATTGCTTAAATCACCTTTCTTTCCCATTCTGACATTCAGTTTGGAGTTCAAGAGATTGTCTTGACCAGGACCACACCCCTAAATGCATTGAAGCAACTGCCATGTGATTGGTTGATTAGATGATTGCATTAATGAGAAATTGAACAGGTGTTCCTAATAATCCTTTAGGTGAGTGTATATATATATATATATATATATATATATATATATAAGGTCTTATAATTATATACCCTACCACATCTCACCTCCTTAGAAAATTGACCAAATAATGAATCTACTAAAGATTACTTCTCAAAAAAAAAATTAAATCACAAACTGATTTCTTTACTGATTACTCCATGGTAAAATTAATCAGATTACTAATTACTTTGAAGTTACTTTCTTAAAACCAATCAAACCTGCAAAATATACAAACGTGACACTAACAGCTCTTTTAGTACTTTAATATTGAATGAAATTAATAACAAAACTACAGCAACATGACAAAGACAGCAACTTGGCTAAAGAGATCACAGCATTTCTAAAAATGCAACTTAAGTTTCTTATCTCAAATATGCTATAATATAAACTTCAGGTGTGTGTGTCCGCTATCTGCAACTTTTTTAGCTGTGTGTGGCATGAATGTACAGTTTGCTTGTTTACCTGTGTTTGTGTGAAAGACAGAAAAAGTATATTAATGAACTGAAAAAAATTCTGGAAAGCATTTACAAACAGCTCTGATAGTAAACCATTGTGTATTTGAATGCTTGTTTATTTTTGGTGTGCATATACAGGTTTGCTTGTGTGTTGCATCACACACCACTTTACACAACTTTACAGAGAGTGGATTATTTCTACCTCCCTGCTTGTGCTTGGACGAATTAAGTATCTTTTATCACTTGCACATCTGTCACACTATTGCATTGTGTTTGTGTTTTATTGTGTACAGTACATACAGAACATTAAAGAGCCATTTGCTTAGCGACATCTTTTTCAAGATGTTGTTCAGCAAATGTTTCCACCTTGTGAGCGATATATCCCTCTGTCAGACGTGAACGTGCGCTGTTTTCCATATACACCCAAAGCTGATCCCCTCTCCTCCCATGGCTGCTGCAGAGGGACACACGAGGGAGGACCACGAGGATGGGGTAGAGTGTGGAGATTTGTGGAAGATTTGTCACCGGCCCAGCATTGCTTGCCTCTCTCTTCCAGACAAGGCTGTGAGCACGCTGACATAGAGCTCGCTGAGATTGATTGTGACCACATGAAACCTTTAAAGACTTAATTTTCAATTTTAATAAACAACTACACTCTGCTGCATCCATAGTAAAGTCTTCGGTGTGTTTATTGACGGGTCATAAACCAACTGAATAGGAGCATACCGCCACCTACTATACTGGAGTATGAAAAGAAGGAACTCAAGTGTTTATTGTATATCCTATGTTTAAGACAGCTGATCCTAATGAAATTCATTTATTATTGTTCCTGCTCCTGGACCATTATCTAGATATTTAAATTCCTGACACCCTGGAATTTCTAATTCTTTCCTTAATTCCGTTCACTTTTGTATTTAGGACATGCCATTAAAACATGTTCTACAGTTTCAGCTTCCTGACATGTATCACATAAACCTTGTGGAGGTGAGGGCTTGGTCGAGCGCCCATCTGGGGAGAGAGAAAGCGCTAAGAACATCCACCTGAGATGAATTGTGACCCGACAGTGAGAGTCGGGGGAGATAAAAGATGGCCAAGTCCACCGAAAGAGATTAAAAGACATTCCTGTGTTGGAATCCCTGTCTCCCTCTTCCTCCTTTTGATCCAAATATGAACATCTGTAACAAACCTGTATTATGCGTCCCCATAATATGTACCATATTGAGTTTTGAATGTCCCATTCTCAAGTGAGAAGTGATGACCTGTTCCTCTCTACTGATATTATGAGTGATTTTGCTTTAATTTTCCTTTGTACCCTATGAAAATGTCATCCTGTCTGACATGTATCCAAGTACTTCTGCCATTTGTTGTTACATGTTTCTGAGATTAAATGCTTTCCTTCTGCTCAGCCAAGTGTGATTTTAATATTTGGATTGTCCTTTCTTAATGAATCTTTAGCCATTTTGCCTACTTCTTCGTTTCCCTTAATTCCAACATGGGCTGGTACCCATATCAAATTAACTATATGTCCAACCTACCTTCATTTGTATATTGTAATCATTATTTCTGTAAAAATATCACTGCGGCATGTCTGGAATGTTTGAATGCTTAGAAGTGCCGCCATTAGGGTTGCCACCCATCCTGTAAAATACGGGATTGTCCCGAATTTAAAGATAAAATTATGATTCCCGTATCGAATCAATACGGTACGATATTTGTCCCGTATTTAAGCTGGTCAGATGGGGTCACGGTGAAATCGCTCCAGATGGCTAATTTAACATTGATATAAGTTGGAAAATGTGCTTATTGTGGGTAAAGCACCATCCAAAATGTCCACAAATGGTGCCAAAACTGTGGATTTTTTTCTATATAAATGTTCAGTAAGATCAAACTATGTATGAATACAATCACTGAGTCATAAAGACAAGTACAGGTGAAGGAAGAAAAACAAATGCATATTAACCAACCAAAATGTATACATAAGATAAAGGTGACAAATAATCTAAAAGATGAAAAATAAATATATATTTAACATATAAAAGATGTAAAAAGAAGATTTAATTTCAGCATTTAAGTAAGGGTATACAATATTTATTAATAACGCATATTAATAATGCATTCATTGCTAAAACTGTGGAGGATGCCGTTAGGGGCCGTGATTTTTCAAAAATGCTGTCACAGGCATGTCATTTTCATGAAATCGAGCTCATTCATGGGTCGATAAATCTGAAGTAGATGATAGACTTACCATAGTGCATTCTGCATAGTGCAGTGGCCTCCACAAAAGATTGTGCAGACAACACAGAAGAAATGAACAGAAAATACAATTAAACTTGTGTAAAATTTCTGTCCATCCACATATAAGAAGCACTAATTTTTTTACAGGTGACTTGTAAGTAAAAACTTCTACTTTGGAAATTGATGTTCAAAGTGCCCCATCACAATGTATATACCATCACTAAAATATGTTAATGAAATTACTTTCTTTACTTTGTGAACTATATAGGCAAAAAGTTTATTGCATTTGTCAGTGTCTTGCAATTGGAAAGATAAAATGCTTTAATTTCAGTCCTCTGTAACAGCAGGATGTCTTTTCAGAAGATCACAGAGAACAAGCCAGAGACTGGATTCATACTTTTAGGTCGAATAAGCAATGACACTCAGACGCAAAGCTGTGTGACAACACTTGGATGCCCAACTGATGGCAAGAACTACAAAGGAGGGCATCTCAATAAAAGGGACAAATTTTGTTCATCATTTAAAGAAGAACATTTGTAATTTGCATTTTAAATACGATGATCAAAAACAATTATTGCTCCGTCTGTATGTCTTACAACAAATGAATTAGATTACAAGCCTCCATGAGCAACGGTTTCTTGCAGCCTTGTTGCGGCGACAGTATTTGAAGTTTCCTGCGGTAACTTCATTACCCATATTTTGTCCAGAATTAGTGGAGCGTGCTGAAAATTGCTAATGACAGATGTTTCACCACTCTGTCACACTCCTTGTATCATTTGATTTGGAAAGCAACATACGGTGTTCTGGTCTATCAGTATGTCACAGACTGTCTGCAAACAGCTGGTCATAACTCAGTTCAGTGAAAACCATTACTTTCCAATGAAGTGCTGGAGACAGTCCAAATTGTGTTTTGGCATGGCCTCAGCCCCTTAATGCAGCCGGTTTGATGCTGCAGGTAGGGAGGGACAGGCCGGGTGCCAGCATCTTCAGCTAAACAAAGCACACAGCTAGCAGGAGGGGACAGAAGTCACCAGGAAAGCTCCAGATATGGGGACGTTTGAGCCTAAGATGAATGTTTGAATGAGGTGATAGTCTTTGACCTTTCAACAAAATGTGCAGAGACTACTTCCTGCTGTGTAGCAAAGGCAAATCAAAGCCATCATGTCAACCTGGCTGTAGCCATGAGCTAGATTATCATCAATAAAGGTGAAGTGCAAAATTTCTGAAGCCACCAAACAGAATCGCAAAAATAATGACTGCTTTCAAGCTGGTTTCACAAACGCTCCACCTGTCTTCCTTTGGTCGAACCAATTAACAGTCCAACCCCAAATTCCTGTGATTGGCGGATCTAAATTTGCAATGTCTGGCTATGTCTTGATTGCGTCAGGAAGCCACATTGTTTACAATTTCCAGGGAAATCAACCTACAAATGGTTTATTACTAGTTGTCTATGCATATTAAGTTGTGATAGGAGCAAAGGGAAATTTGAGAGCGCAGTGCTATGCAATACATCAAGTGCAAAATCAGTGGGTATGGCCATGAAGTTTTTATATTTTCGTGCAAGTATGCACTAAGTCTAGGCGCAAGTGGGTTGGTGAAATTACTTACAAAGCAAAATCAGGGGGGTTGGGCTGGGTCAAAATCAATTAGTTGCAAAACAATGTCTCTGGTTATTGTGTCCCATTATATATGACATTCCCTGTCAAGAATGTTCAATATAAATGAAGTCCATTCATAAGAATTTGGTGTAAATCGTCTGTATGTAATGCATTAGAAGAATAGAATGTGTGTCTTATGATCTTTTGTGCAATAACTACTGTCAGAGAATGCAGAGACAGGACCCAGGTCAGAGTTGAAGAATAAAAGGGAATTTATTAAATACATAAAAGCGAAAAAACTGAACCAAAACTCCAACAAGGGGGAAAACAAACATAAACGCCATAGTAGAAAACAAACAATGTAAATAATCCAGGCTGGGGGAACCTTGAGGCAGGACTGGGTAGGGATAGGGGAATAAACTGACTGACAAAATTGACGAACCAACACACACAACCGACTTGAACAAACACAAGACTGGAAACTAGATGAACTGGCACTGGACAGCAAACACTAGGAGACTGAAATAAGGTGATAAATCAAATGAGAACAGGGGACAGGTGAAGTATATTAACTAATAGTAAGCAAACATGGAGGCAGGGTATGACAGCAGACAGCTCGCAACCCGGGCGTGCGGCGCAAAGTGATGCACACCAGTGTTCGCGAGAGACAGACACAAACTATTGAAGCGAGTGCATGCTGCCAAGATGACATAAGCGTGACAAACCCATGTTAATAACAGACAGACATTGAGCATGAGTGTCCGGATCCCAACACAGACCGAAACCGAACCAGACAGGAAGTCAGGACAGAGACGCCATACATCAGACATGAAACAAGACAGACCGAAGAGCTCATGGCAGGGAATACAACCGAAACCGAGTGGTCACACAAAGGCAGACAACGAAATGCAAGACAGGCATGGGACGATGATGCCACGATCCAGTCAGACAAAAACCCAGACTGTCAGGACTGTGACAAACTACGTCCTTGCTGCGAACTCTCCCTCTCGTTTTGTCTGCCATTATTCCAGTGCTTTGGCAGAGAAATATTATAGAGGAGGTTTGTGTTTCCTCCCGCATTGGATATGCTCTTTAATGGCCTGTCTCACCTGCAGTCTTGACGGTATTACGAGATGCTTGAAACGTGTTTGCTGTCTTCCCCCTTATTTTATGCACTTATTTAGGTACTTATGATGGAATGGTATGAAATGTGCATATTGAACAAGAAAGGCCTCTTTAAGAACACAAATAATAAGTCTGCTTTTTATAAAAAAATGTGCAGGCATCTTTTAGCAAACTCATATTACAAGGCATTACCCTTGAAAGCATCTAGGCAAAGCTTTACCAATTCCCTACTGCCTACCAAGTTAACTGATGCCTGAGGTCTGTAAAGCTAAATCTTTCATCAGTGACATTATTTGTAAGCCATTTACTTTTATGTTTTTTGTTGGTTTGACAACTGTAAACTTATAACTGATCTAATAGCTGCCCTCCAATAATGATGGCTTAAAGGTCAAGTACAGCTGCAATGAGTGTGAGCGGTGTTAATCAACTGTGATTCACTCCAGAATTTAAGTGTTTGTTTTTATGCAAGGCCCAGACTCCTCATTTTCTCTGTCCCTTGTTGGCATTGTGGGTTACAGGACTGACAAAATAGATGGAAATTGTATTAACGAATGTTTGCCGCTATGAATGAGTGAATTTAAATGAATAAGTGTGAACCACCTCCACACCCCCCTTTCCAGGCTGCTTTGTGTTGATTTCCTTTTTCAATTACAGTAATAAGTATGTCCCCATTCTGTGCCATGTCTCCAATATGTTCTCCTCTCACACAAAGAATAATTGTTGTCACCTTCTTACCTGTATTACTTCTGTCTGACTATCCATGAAATCCATCATATTTTCACCAAAAACAGCAGCATTGTCTCAAACGACATTATCCAACCAATGGCAAACAGGGGGAGTGTTCGGGAAACCTGTTTAAAAAAAATACATCTATAATGTAAACCTATGTAAGGTCTATAGGAAAACCTGATATATAACTATAATAAATACAGAAATCTAAATTGAAAGTACATTCAGTTTATGAGTAAATGAAAAGACTGTTTGTTCCGTACACCATAAAATATACAATTCCATCAGCTGTACTAAGTCTGAAATGGGTTTAAATGCCAATTAGCAGTCTTTCTGGAGAAGTGAGGCTTTGCACCCGAATGCATTTCTATAGTCTCATGGGAAAGTTTAGTTCACAATGTAGCCCCTTGTACACCACATTGTATTATTTTCATGTGCTTTTTACCCAATTGCTTTAATAATTTACCCCATCATTGCGTGCTCAGCTATAGTCCCTATCAAGCATAACAGTATCATCTCCATCTTGCCAATCAATGTGACATGCTTCAGGGATTTCCCTCCATTTCTAACCAAGCATTCTTCATAAAGCGTGGATGAAAAGAAACAAAAAGTCACATTTATAACCAGTAACTGCCTTTTAGTCTTAATACACCAATATAAAAACTGACACAGATAATCCATAAACTATATAAAATCAATAGTTTTAATTGCTTTGAGTAAATTCAGTCAACACAACATTATAATGTATTGTATGAAAGCTGAATATTCATTGTGAGATCTGCTAAAAGTCTACGGTTTAACATTGTTGTTAAATTATTTGTTATTAAAGATTAACTTTAAGTTAGCACTCAATGATGGCAAAAGTAATCTAAATCTTAAAATAGGCTGAAATGAGCTTTTACAATTAAATATCCAATATAGGTCGATAAATATATCCATTGTAAACCAATATGATGCATTAAAACAATATTCTAAATAATATAGGCTGATAACCGATATTGTCCCAATGTATTGTGCATCCCTGCTGCCTTTATGTGGTTGCTGTAGAGACTTTTTTGTACCATATTAATTTGTATTAATTCATCTTTGCTTTTTCAGAGAATGTTGAGTTGGTATATACGATGCGGAGGCACGTACACACTCTTGGAAGGTAATCTAAAAGCGAGTTGGGCCATGACAAATGGGGACAGCTGGCCTAATTGAATCATTTGAGCTAAGACAGCTCAACTTGGTTATCCTCTCCGCTACCCATAGTGATATTAGCCTGGGAATCATTAGGCATGAAATCATGTCTGCATTCTCATCCTGCATCCTTTATGACACGATAGCCAGCAAGGCCTGCCTCGCATTTTTTTTTTTTTACACCAATGAGAGCCTTAAGTGCCATCTACTCACAGTCTGAGGAGATGAGTAGCATCTGTCAATCATGCAATGCAAGATGTGTTTTACTGTATCATGGATATAATTACGTACATACTGTAGTTTTGTCACATTTCAGATGTATAGTATTACAAATTAATGCATCAGATTACACTTTTAGTTTTTTTATGCCACAGACACAATGTGATTTACTCAACCAAGTTTCTGGATCAACATCTTTGTTGGACTTGGAACAACATACATATCAGCAAATCAGATTCAAGGGGCATGATTTAGGGCCTATTTTTGCTATCCATGTCGAATCCATCATGTAGGTTATTTTCACTTGATTTCATTATCAGATAGCTATATCATATATAGGTAATAATTAACTCATAGGAATGTTGTTCCAATTTTCTGTAAATAATGTGTCATTTGCGGGACTGATAATTAGTCCGTTTTTTCATACCTGTGTTGTATACAAAAAGCCTTGGATAGGCTTCATATCATGATAGTTCCAAAGGTAAAAAAATGTAATCTCTTTTAACCACTGTCACACTTCAGAGCTCATAATGAGCTGCAATTACATTCATTCCTGCAGATCGTTTGCCTTAATGTAATCAGTTGCTTTTCATATGCCGATCCATAGATGGGCTCCTCAGCGAGGCTGCAGCAGCCTCATGTTTCCAGACCCCTCATATCTCCAGGCCTGGTCTCACCCTCCCCCCTTCCCTCCCCCTAACAGGCAGACTGCCATGCCCCCCCCCCTCCCCCCATGGAACAGAGTCTGAAATCTGGATAGGATGGCAAGAGCCACTGTGTTATTTGAGGATGAATGGACCCTTGTAGTGTTGCCCATAGTCAATGGTGTAAAGTAATTAATTATAATCATAATCATAAAAGTGGTTCATACAACTTGATCCGATATTCCAAAAATTTTAGAACAGAACAATTCATTCACAAATTGTACATTGCTACTACAGTATGAACGTGCCAAAGGGGTTAATGCAGATGCCAAAATCGTATCACTTATGAATATTTAAAGCTGCACTACGTAACTGTGTGCTCTCTGGCGACATATGCTGTTGAAACTTAAAACTGCATGCAATTCGTGGAAGAATACATGACGTCAGTCGTGTCTTCTGGCAGTTGAATCTCCCAATTTGAGATTACCTTGACATCGCCAGTTGTGCGATCATGACTGGAGCCAAAGTCATAACGTGCTATTTTCATGCTGATATTATGTTACACGTTTAAACATTTGAAACGGAAATATTACTTGCTTTGATGAAGATAAACAGCACTCTTATTTACATATTTGAATGAATTTTACACTTAAATCACTTTTTGAGTGAACTATGAACTATGTGAGTGTTACTAAACTGAGCTGAACAGCGTTAGTTTCTCCAGCCGGAACATGAGACAGACAGTACTACTTTCCTGTGTGAGCGGACATGACGTAATGACTCAAGGATGAATGGCATAAACCAGCGATTTAACGCCAAATCAAACCAACAGCTCAAATCCAAAAATAATTTTTATAGGCTTACCGTAGTGAATCGAGGTAAGGTAAGGACATTGTTTTGAACACTGATTGTTGATGTACTCAATCAATAATGGCAATTTGTTCATTTTTAACCAAAAAAAAAGCTTTAAAGGGATATAGTTCACCCCGAAACAATCTGGCCTTATTTACTCACTCTCATGTTGTTCCAAACACATTTATCTTTCTTTCTTTCTTTCTTTCATGGAACACAAAGAGGGATTTTAAGTAGAGTATTAGAGAATGCATCTGTTTTCCATATAATGAAAGTGAAAAGTGTCTGAGGCTGTCATTTTGCCTAACATCTCCTTTTGTGTTCTATGGAAAAAGAAAGTTATAAGTTTGCAGCAACACAAGGGTGAATAATTGATGACGGAATTTTCATTTTTGGTGATCTGTCCCTATAAGTACAAATAAATGTGAAAACTATTTTACTTTCACTCAGGTATGTTTTTGACTAGATACTTTTGGCATATTAATTTTAGAATAATTTCTCAATACGTTTTACACACCTGTCTATTGTGGAAGCTCGCTCATGACAGGGTGATTTAACAGTGATGTCTGCTATGTTCGGGTCAATTTCCATTTTGGGTGCATGATGTGACCCCAATGAGATGCCTACTTTAGCACCGTAGCATTAAGTGATGTCCCAGATTCCCCTGAGCAGAGTTGTGCAAAGACCTCAATCTCTAGGGTGAGCTTGACTGGAGGTGCGGTCGACAGGGGTATGTACACATCCCTGGGGCCCCTGGGCACATTCAAGGAAAATTTGCCATGAACGATTATAAAGAGTTTTAAAATGACAGGTCTATTCCAGGTTTAAAAAAGGAGAGGTGTGCTGACAGTCATTTGAAAAGATGGAATTACTGCCATCCCTGACTGTGTAGGCTTGGATAACTGCTCTCTCTCCTCACTCTCAATCTATCTCATTTTTTTCTTCCTGCCCTTAGGGCTTTTGTGCAATCAGCCTATTGGATGTTTACACATCATTACCGGCATCTCTCTCATACACCTTGAGAAATCCAAATGTGCATCCACAGCAGAAAAGGAGTCTGTCCTGTTCAAGCGTGAGAGAGCAGATTTAGTGCTGTAATGTGTTTATTGAAGAGATGATACACCCATCAGGACAGTCAATTTCAAGTTTAATGGCATTGTCACTGTAAACCCTAATGTTGTCATTACTGAAAAAAATCAAGTTGTCTTAATTAAACATTTCTTGAAATTTCAAGTTTTGGGCTCATAACTCAAACACCTAAGCTCCTTGAACTTATTTTTCTTAAAAACCTATAGATTTTATATTTTAAGTGTTAATAACTTAAAAAATTAAGTACAAAATATAGGCTATGTAAAATGTAAGCCTTGTGCTTGAATTACTCCTTGGTCAAAGGGAACACACATGGGGGCATTTATATAGTTGCTACTATAAATTCATAGAGGTTTTAGCTCTTTTTAGGATTATTCATGTTGTTTTGTTTCAAACAGTTGTTTCGATGACACCATTATAGTGATCTATGTCCCCTTTGGGCAAGATGGACCCTGTTAACTCTATCCCAATTTGCCTTGTACATGTGCAACTGGAGTGTGGGTATATATGTATATGCATTTCAGTGGAGAATTAAGTTTATTTAATGATTGACCAAGAATAATTTATAATCTTTATTATTAAAAATGTGTTATTGTATGAGCTAAATTTTTGTCCACTCAACTCAAATTATTAATTTGAAATGACAGCATTGAAATCTGAGTTAATTCTACTTGCAGTAGACCTTAACTAAAATAGTTAAGTTAATTCTATATGGACACCAAGTTAAAATAACTTAATTACACACGTTTTTGGAGACGCCATTACTCAATTCAATTGAGGGAACAAGTTTACTCAATCAACTGAGTCAAGTCAACTTATTAGGGTTTTCAGTGTTGAGTCATTTTATGTTTGGACCACCTTTGTGGGCTGTTTTCAGATGTACTTTGAGCTCAGCTGAGATTAGTTAATATATGGATAAATACATTTTAATAAAGTGATTTTCAGTGATGTGCACATAAGGGAGCAGCAGGGCCCGGTTCATTCTCAAATCTAATGGTGCTCTTCTGTTCGTCCAGAAAAAGTGGACAAATTATAATAATTAAATTAAAATTAAGTAAAAGAAAAAAAAATGATATATGTGTGGTGGAAAAAGAGGTGCCTTTAACTTTAAAGAGGTGCTACAGCAGATCGGAGGCAGATTCTAATCACAAGTATTCCTCCCGTACTCACTCTGAGGTGCAGACCCCATGAAGAGGGTTCTTTGAAGGGAACACGGCATTGCTGTATGAATGTACCCTTCGTCTTGTGGAAGGCCCCATTCATTCATTTCCTTATTTCCGTTTGGGAGAGCTTTCGAGTGGCGTCCTCAACCAGTAGCAGTGGCCTTTAAGGGAGCACAAATTTTGTTTTGTATTTGCCCCGGAACATCAAAATCACATGGCCTCAGACCAGTAAAAAGTCAGATAAAATGTCCACTCTATGTAATGTGTTGCAAGTTCATCAAAAGAATAATACTCAATTGCAACCGTATTTCCGACATCGCACACCTGCAGTGTAGACAGCTTTATTAATTATAATGGCAGCGGTCATGCAGTAGGCCTACTTCTGAAAAAAGAGAATAATGAGAGAAGGAACAATTCGCGTGCGATGCTTCGCCAATGACGCTTAATCTCGAATGAAGCGCATGCGTATCGCAAGTGTTCTCTCTGTGCATGCGCGCGGCGACGCGGGCACGCAGGTGCGTTAGGAACGACTAACTACGCACACATGTAATAAAACATAATGTAAAACATACACTCCTATGAATATAATAACTTTTAGCATTTCATGTTTTTAATTTGAATTACCAAAGAAAACCTTATAAACTCAATAACATTAATTACTGTATCTCTATTTTAATCAGCAAATAAATTGATAGTTTTATAAATCTTTTCTGTCTCCCTTCATTTATGAAAACTATTAAAACTTTTATAATTCACAAAAATTATGTAATTAATTATTTGCCTCTGTAAATACCTTTGAATGCAGAAGAATAATTTTTTTTTTTTTTTTTTTTTTAGTAGCTATACCACAGTCGGGTCGCTTTCAGTGACAGAAATTCAATACATATTTTATAGAATACTGCCATTAACTGAAGTATCTGTCTGATTAAGCCATGTCAGTATGGTTTTGTTTGAACTAATAAGCCATTATACTCACTTTCAGAGAAAACACACAGAATTAAAAGTTGTTAGACATGTAGGCTAGCATGATAACCATTCAAAACCATGGTACCTCCTTGACACCATCAATGTATCATGGTTCCGCAACATTATTACTGTAAGGTCCTAAGTATTAATGACATAATACCATAAAATATCATTAAATTAAAAAGAGGGTGATGAGGTCAGAGTGGAAGCAGCAGAGATTAAATTATAAATAAGAAAAGGGAAAAGACTAATGAGACAAGAAAAAGATTAGAGCCCTATAACATAAAAGCCCTATACCCGTTACCAGGGTAATGCCATTATACTGAATGATTATATTTATATTTCATAATATCAAAGATGGGGAGTCAAGTTAGTGACCCTCACAAGCAGAAACTTCAGGAAGAACACATTTTCAAAGGTTAGTCACATTAATTAACACACAAAGCTAGCTAATATTGTACTGTTGCAAACATTGGGTAGTGTAGCTACCAAATTTTTCTGGTTTTTAAGTATAAATTATTAATAGTACTTTTACTTGAGTTGATTAAAAATGAAGTATTCAACTTCGCTACAGTTATTTTTCACCAAAATTACAAATTACATAATGTTTCTGAATTTTTGGGAAGAAGAAAATTATAAGCACTAGATCTGTTTATAAACTAAAACACGCTGTGCACAGAATGACGGAAGCCTGCAGAGCACAGCATCATGAGCAACGCAGCTTGCGTAAACTGCTGCTGGTGTCCTCCCTTCTCTAGCTTCTTCAAGACCTTCTGTCGTGTCACTATACAAGAACTATAATACTGTGATTTTCTGCATATTTCATTTTATTCTGGAAAGGAGCCGTTCATTCAGGTACACGTGGAACATGTTTAACCACTGATCAAACTTCACTTGTTTTTAAGGTAGGCAGTGTTTTAACTGTCAAACATTAACACAGTGTAGTCTGACATATATGTGGATATCTTCTTTACCTTCTACTATATGTCTAACATACTTTTTAAATACCTTAGAAAGATACAATGCCAATAGTGTTGGAAATTAATGGGGACTTGGGGCAAAAATGCTTCAAAAATTGACAAAATTATCAGTAATTCAAAATATGGGGCAAAAAATGCCCACGCAAAGAGTTCCCATGTTTTATCAATAATATCTGATATAGTTACAATTAAATACTTTGTGATTTGACTTTTCACTGACAATTTTTTTTTGGTTCATTGCACCATCGCATGCACTCCGCTTCTGTCAATCTACATCAGTTCTGTATTGTACTCCTGCGTTAAATTCCATAACTGTTCGCGCCTCTTGTTCAAAATAAACTGTCCAAGCGGGTAACACTCTCGCTCACGGTGCTGTACTGTACTTCCATGTGCTGCTGTTCATCTGTTTGAAAAGCCTCACCCACTAAAGGCCAAAAGTGCTCAAGCAATGGATGTTATATAAAGAAGGTGTGAGAAATCACAAAACATAATGTAACCAAATGCTACAATTTACTTAATGATATCTCAGTATGTTAAATAAAAATGTGAATTAAGACTTTATTATTACAACATTAATACAAAAATACAAATACAGAACAACATATTTTAGTGTTTGAATCAATCCTATCTCTCACTAAACACGGTGTGAAATGTTTAAATTTGTCTTATTTTATTCAGTTGGCATGTAGGAGTTAATAACAGTTTGCTTAATAATCTCATTCCATATCTGGATAATTGCTGCAATATCATAGAGGATAAATTTTCTCCTCTATGATATTGCATTATATTAGTTTTGTACAGTATGTTAATTTAAAGATGGAGTAAGTAATTTTACTCCAATACACTTTTTGTCAAATTCCACTAATATCTCATCGCAGTCTGCTAGCTGTCCGTTCTGTGTATGTGCTGAAAAACAATATTGTGTTTGTAGAGAGCCTTGGCTTTGTAAATGGGAAAATAAACAAAGTGGATTGGAACGATTCATGCGCAACACTATTGCGCATGCATGAATTTGAGGGGGGAAAGCTTCTGAAGGAGCACTGAAGGGAAGGATGTGTTTATTTGAGTTAAAATATCAACAGTCTTTCTTAAGAATCGCTTATTCCAGCTTTAATATCCAAAATACTTGGACACACGTGAATGCGAATAAACCTGAAATAGGAATGTGTTTCAGTCACAATGCACATTATGTAGTTTAGAGATGATTTATGGACATTTAGAATGTTACAAATGGCTGTTTCTAGTTTTAATTTTTATTTATTCATAACATTTTCTAATTGTTCAATAATGCTCTTGCAGCAATGCAGGTCTTTGGTATTTAGAAGCTGCTAGTTTACAACCTGTGAGGAGTCTGTTTCTCAAACTAGAGAATGTGATTTACTTTTTGTCTTTTTGTTGTGCATCTGGACCATCCACTTCCCTCTCTATTCTGGTTAGAGATTCTATTTTCAAAACAGTAATGCGTGGAATGTAATGCAAAATAATACCCACAACTAGCTAACTGAATAACAGACATGAAATCAGCCTGTTAGGAAGTGCTGTCATGAAAACCAATCAGGCAGCTGCAAGACATTAGCTAGCTATCCAGCTAATTTAATATCGTTGTGTACCAAACAAGACAGCACTGACAATGCAATACAACAGCTGTCGACTGAACACAACAACATCACCATGTAGTTTATTTATGTTCTATCAATTAAACGTTTTTTTTTTTCATGATCCATATCGCTGTCACAGGCAAGAAAGTTTTCTTCTGGTGATGTTTCATGCCGGTTGGCAATCCAGTTTATGGTGCATTACATCCACCTACTGAGCTGGACAGTAAAATGTCACAAGAACGTTTATAAGTGGGGTCAAACATCAGCTGAAGATAATGAAATTGTTAAAATTTCATCAAAAAGAGGTCACACACCTTATGTAGGATTCAATCCTAAACTGAGTATACTTTAAAAATAGCCTACCCTATAGAATTTCTTTGTAAATAAACAAGTTACGTTTAATTCCTTATTGAGGTCTAACAATTATGTGGAATGCAGTTCTACCCTCGATAATGATATGAAATGTATAGTATATATCGTAATAAATATAGATATTGAACAATATTAAAAAATATATATATAATTTGTTTTGTCCAAATCGCCCAGTCCAACCAATGCTATCACATTACATTGCATTGCATAAACACGGTTGGGAGGGTTACTTTTGAAATGTATTCCACTACAGATTACAGAATACAAGCTGTAAAATGTAATTTGTAACATATTCCGTTAGATTACTCAAGGTCAGTAATGTATTAAAACTACTTGGATGACTTCTTCAGCACTTGTAGATTTTCTAACTGGTTTTGACTATAAAAACTCTGCTAGTAGCCTACAGTAAGACAAAATACATTTGTTAAAAATACATTCTCTGCAAAACAAGATATATCAAACTGATCGTGTTTTAAGGATTTTTTCATATTTGTACATGAAAACAATAAAAAAAAAATATTATCAAGAGCTATTTTTGCCGTAATATCAAAGGTCTTACTAGAAAAAAAGAAATTATAACTTTTTCTTAAATTAAGAAAACAAATGATCATGTCTGGTAACATGTGTATGTAAAATGGCTTGAAATAGCATTTTAGCTTAGCGTAAAGCTGACATTTTACGCAAGGTTTATTTCTATTTCTTCTTCTCCAAACTTACTTCAAACTTACTTCTCTGTCTGCTCGTATGAATGTAACACATCATAAGAAAGTGTTTCACTGCTGTTCAAATGCACTTTGGATCACATCATTTATATGTATAAATGTTTTCCATCTGAAATGATTAAATATGTAACTGTAACTGTATTCTAAATACCAATTATTTAAATTGTAATTTAATACTTGTATTTTGTTACTCGCCAACCCTGTGCATATGTCATATTGCATTTATTCTGTGCTTGTTCTGAGCCTTGTTTTATTGACAGTGAGAAATACTGCTGCACCTTTATTTTATATATATATATATATATATATATATACACACACACACACACACACACACACACACACACACACAGTATATCGTAGAACAAAAAGTCAGAGTATCTTCAAATAATTTTCACAGACCTAATTTTACTCATTGTAAAAACCCATAGGAAACTCCTTAGAGAACATGGCATAAAAATGCTAATTATCTTTCAAGTTCTTGGACTACAACCTGAACAGCTCTATTGTAGAAAATATGGGGAATAAAAAGAACAGTGAAAAAGCAGATGAATTTAAATACAGGGCTGCCTTGCAAGCATTGTAATAATACAGTGCTCTTTACAAATGTAAACTTAAAATAAAATGAGAATATATTTTTACTTTGAAGACAATTTAAGAGTCGTTAAATGTACAGTACGTCATAATTGTTGTTTTTTTGTCATCCTATGTAATTATACATTTAAATTTGTTAAAAAGCCCACTGCCATTTATGATCAATATTAAACCAGTTCATCAGTAACAATCCTAGCAAGAGGAAGTTCTTTATCAAAGTAGCAGAGAGAGAGAGAGAGAGAGAGATTCTGGTGTGCTGCAGACACGTTAGACAACAGTGGCAATGAAGCATTGGCAGAAAGTGGTAATTATTTTAATTAATGATAATGATTTTAATGATTCAACATTTTGGCTAATTGATTATGATTGATTGCACATTACTGAACAAGGAAAGTGAATCAGGGAGGTAATCAGGGAGATGACAGCACAGGTCAACACTGCAGCATGAGGGAACATACAGTACACATGCTAATCAGGCCCATGGAGATGGCAGACAGGAGTAAATGCAACCACCAACTTTGCCTGTCTGTCTTACTGCCTGTTTATCTGCTACAACACTACCTCAGCTGTATAAAAGTGTAGTGATAGACTGATATACTGTATTGGCAAGGCCAATATTTTCAGGCTAATCTAATGAAGATTATGTGACCATGGCAACATTGTGGAAAAATGAAATCATGTGCTTTATTACACATTTGATTGCAGTTTCCATGTGAAATGGCCAGTGTGTGTGTGTGTGTGTGTGGCAGAAGCTGATCACATTGGAATAAGTGTAAATGTATGTGTGTCAGTAAGACAAGTGTTAAAATCAGGGTTTTGAATTTAAACTTTTGGCTCACCAGCCACTGTGGCAAGTAGTTTCCAAGGTCACTAGCCACTCAACATTTTCATTAGCCAAAATCCCCTGCCTCGCAAAAAGTTTAAAGGTAACTGGAGACTGAAACTGCATGCATTTCTTTGGACATTATTTTAACAAAAATTAGTTTAGCAGGACACAGGCCTAATGATTTAATTCACCTTTAGAATATGTCATGTACCGTTAGAACAGGAGAAAAAGGTTGAATCCCTTCATTCTAAATTGTACTTGCCTATATGGAAGTTTACCATTGTTCTTCTACCCTTGTTTAACAGAACCGTTTTTTTTTGTAATGATAAGGCAATTATGGGAGGTAAGACCATGGATGGTTCCTCTCGTTGTGGTTAGGTTAATGTAGTCTTTTATTAAAGAAAATAAACTATAGTATTTGTTATAAAAAAAAAAAAGAAAGGTCCTGACAAACTTGCTGTCAACTTGCTGCAAACCTGCTTGCAAATTTCACACTCATTATTTCCACATGAAAATGAACTTGAGGTTCAAATGTTTGCAAATGTTTACCAGAAGTTTACAGCTCTTCAGCTCTTCTAGTGGTGAACCTGCAGCAAACCTTTGGCGACAACGAGTTTGCCACAAAGCTGATTTTCATTGTTAGTTTTTGCTTTGAAGCCTGACAGAACTCAACCTTATCTTTGAACATTGGCTGTTTGTTTTGTCTTTTTAATTTTACAGGTTATAAACTGTCACTGCTTCCCTTGAGAGTATGGCTAAAAGACAAGTATTGCTTAGCTCGTGAACGAATCACAAAAGTGTTTTTGAATGAACCTTTTAAGTGAACAATTCGTTCTCATTCATTTTCTGTTGTTTCGGTCCTGAATGACTAAGTGGTTCAGTGGCTTACTCATCATAACAAATAAAGGATGTGTTGCCACCTACTGTCGTAAAAGTGTCATTTGCAGAACTATTGACTGAATTCAAAGATTCGATTCACTGGGATGAAACAAATTCTCCATCACTACCAAACACCGTAATCGTATTCAGATTCTTTCATATTCACATGTTCACTATACTGTATAATGAGACACAAACCAGGAGATCAGTAATTACACCATGGCACTCTTTGCTCTTTGGTACTAAGGTATTATAAGTTTTTAGTGCTCACTAGGCCAGTGGTTCTCATTTGGTTTCCCAAGACCCAGACAATGTGAACAAGGGAAAAACAATGCTAAATGCAAAATATAAAATTCAATTTACCATTTAATGGTGCATAGATAGGGTAGTAAATTAGATAGACTTCTCAGCTTTTAAAAAGGAGGACATCTGGCCACACATATTTAAAAAATAATATTGCTATCTTCGTTTATATTGCTGGTGCTTGAGGGAATGGACTATATAATAGGATGCATATGGTGGAATAACTGGAGAAGAACCTCAGAATTAAATTCCACTTGACCCTGCCAAGTTGTGCGTTGCACGGGCGATTTTGGCAAGCCCACTTGCTCCTTGACCTTTGAACCTTTGTGCGAAAATACCAAAACTTCATGGACATACCACTAGCACTCATAAAATAGGGCCCTGTACATGGAGTTCATGGAAATAATACAATTTCGTGTTTGACTTTAAAGACTTTTTTTATATCCAATGTATATAATCTATGACCTGAAGCAAAACCAGCTAAAAACCTCTGCACTAGGCAGTATATCCAATTTTACTCAGCTTTGTATGAGGGTGCATGTGTTTACAAGTGCTGTGTAAAGTATAAGCTACCCGTGATAATTGCAGCTGTTTGTGTACTTGGGAAAATGGCTATCTTGGTGAAATTAATAGCGGCATGGAGGGCACTCTGGGAAGAAGAACCCTTTTAAAGATCGTCACATTGGTGTCCATGAAAGGTACCACTCATCCTGACCACTTCATGTTAATTTGAGTGGTCATGAGTTTTCTGAGCCTTGTTGTCCTCTTGTCATGACTGACCCAAGATGTAATTGTGCCTTCACCTCTTCCTCAAATCTCCCTGTTAGCCATGCGTAGAGCACACTCATCAGGAGAAAAACCCATCAAAACCTGCCCACTAGAGTTGCCTTGAAGGATTCTGAAACCCCATACATGCAAATATCGCACCCCTTTTATATAATATCAGAGAGACTGTATGGGGTGACCTTTGACCTCTGCCCTCCTCTCCTGACTACTTATCCTTTTGACTATCTATCCCCTGGATTTACCCTCTGGAGGGCACCTCTCAGAGTAGGTTGACTGGTTTAGACTTTAATTAATGAAATGTATGATAATGTGATTTCTGTAATAGAATGACATAGTCTAATGGTGTTGTGTGATTATGATTAATACAGCACTTTACAACATGAACATCCAGCCAAAGGCTAAATGACAGTCTTTCTCTCTTTGATTTCAGACCCTAATCTTGAATGGCCATCCATCAAAACTAGACCGACTGGCCTGATCAGAAAATGTGTAAGATCAGTTAAAGTCAGTTAAATGTCATTCTGCCAATATTTGTGTTCAAATGGAAATCTCCATGAAAGAAAGAAAGTCATATGGGTTTGGAACAACATGAGGGTGAGCAAATGACAAAAATACACACAGCTCTGAAAATATTAGGCAATTTAAAATTCTTACATGGGGATTCCATATTTATGGGCTAAATCTCTGAATGACAAAGAACAGCCTAACAGCTTGACGAACATGACAGCTCTAGTTAGCAGATTTTGTAAAGGTCATACCAAGGAGAGATGCAAACCATCTCCTGGAGGAGCAGAGAACTTCACAGGTGTCTGCGGAGGAGCGTTAGTCACCCTCATACCTTGTGAATTTTATAATTAATACCGTAATTCAACTAAAACCACTCAGCGCAAAGCATAATGAAAACTGATGCAGCTACTCAGAACAGTGAGCATCACAGGTGGGCCCAAATTAATGTGCAAATAGAGCTAAATTGCCTGTGCTCAGTGTTTTCGTCAGCACCATTTCAGTTTGTTGGAACTATCAGTAATTAATTCTGATATAACAAAGTCATAAATTTAAGGTTAAACACCAGCATTACCTTCAGAAGGGCCGATGGGGGGCCTCATTTAAGAGTCCCAGCTGGGACCCAACATCTCACCATTAATGAAACATCGGTTGAGCCCTTTGAGACAAAGAGCAACTACAATATTCTGTCAACTATGCTTAGTGGTCGATCATTACTCAGAACTATGTCCATTATTCATATACATAGATCATAAAACTGCTTTATAATATATAATTGTTGGCTTTTTACTTCTTAAAATCAATATTGGTATATCTGGCGTACAACTATTCAAGGTTAATTTTGTTTTGTATGGCAAGTTCTATGCAAATGACTTAAATAAAAATATTTTTACTCTGCTTTGACTTTTTTTCTTTATCTGCCGCGAAGCTTCTCGTTTATAGACATTTGTGTCTGAGAACAAACCACAGACAAATCAGAAAAATAATCACACATCTATGAATATTTAATATCATAGTCATGGCAAATAAGGCGAGTAATTAGTGGTTTCCATAAATTTGCAAATTGTTATTTCATGTTGATGAAAGAGCTTCAGTTTTCCTCATAAATTATTCATGCATCAACAAAAGTTTAAAGGAAAGAAATTAAAAGTGAATATTGGTGGGCTATGTGAACACAGTAGCAATCAAACATGCGCACACATGCTCAAAAGTACATTTGACTATAAAAGGTTGACCTCAGACAGCAGCATTTATCTATTTGAAATACAGTGAGATTTACACAGAAATGAATTCTGTAGGTTTGTTTTCAGGTGTATAAGAAAATATGTGTGGGTAACATAGTTATATTTAAGAGTGAGCTAAATCTGACAAAACCTCATTTAGAGACCATTGGGATGTCTTTATTTACATTAAAAAAAAAGAAAGTAAATTATTATCATTATAATAATGTTTTGTCTATAAATGCTTAAAATGTTTTTTAAGGATTAGGGTGTGGATTAAAACCATATAAATTATCATTAGTTTCATATAAAATCAATAGAAGTCTCTGTATGTCCCTGTTTAGATTAGTAAATGTAAGCATGTGTGCCTGCATTGTGGGGATCAGCCAAACCTACTAAACAATATCTTCTAATGAAAATCTAAAAATGCATTGAATAGAAAATATTATTTGCTCTGTATAAAAACAAGGGAAGTCAATGGAAAGTCCATGTGGGTGTGATTTTCACAGGAAAACCACTGTCCAGATGCACGGCCTCATATTTGATCACATCCTCGGAAGTAACTCATCCACAAACCCGGAATATTATCGAAAAGAGGCACTTTGTGATTGTTATTGTGTATATGTTAGCGGGATGGGGTGCAGGGGTTAATGTTTCGACATTACTGTGAGGCGCAATGAGTCAGAAAACAGTAGCAAAACAAATCTGTGATCTGGAACTTCCCAAGCACCCACTCAGGAGGGAGTAATGAGGAGTACACTGCTGTGAAATTACGTGCCCTTTGAGTCAAGAAAATAGCCTTAGTGGTGCATGACCTTGAAATGAGGTGAGACAAAACTCACCTGAACCACAATTAACAATGTGACATGGGGACAGTTTGACATTTATGAGACAAATCAATATTTTATGTGGAAAATTAACAAAACTCTTCTCTGATAGAAGGCGTCTTTGTCTTTCTTTCTTTTGTTTTCAACCCAAGTCAGGTCTAATATGAGCATCCTAAGACGACATCTGATTGAAAGGGATTTCAGAAAAGGAACACTTGCTCGCCAACCGGACGTTTGTTTGTCTTTGTTGTCCAGTGGCTGCTTTTATTTTTTGTGTAATTATCTGTCTGCTGAAATGTATTTAAAGAGATGAATTGGGATTGGAGGAGCCGTCCTGACATGATTATGAAGGATTCATCGGGAGCCATCTGCCATCGTTATGAAAGGGGGTGAGGGTGGGTTCGCGCAGCGAGTGTGGAGAGACAGCGGACCTTCTGTTCAGCAGCCTTCCTACTTTCACACGATAGACAAGCCTTTAGTGTGTTGAATTAACACACTCTCGCGTCCAGCTCAGCTTCGTGAGGGACAGTTGTTGGGTCAGACAGATACGTAGAAGGTATGAATAAATTCTCTAATATGGACGCGGCCAGACGGGCATAATATTGGACAGAAATCTTTCATACTTTCCCAGAGTGAGGTCCAGGTAACAGAAGGATGAGGTTTCTCACGGAACATATAGTCTACATCACATTCACACAACAGTTGGAAGAATTTAAGGAGCAGATGGGTTCTATTGCTCATCAAAACGTCCAGTTGCTCTTCAAAAAGGACAAGGCCGGATATGAAGCCAGCATGAGCTCTGATGCCACATACTTAAGAGTTATGTGTGAATATCAGACATTGTTTTCTATCACAATTAAAGGGATTGTTCATCCGCAAGTGACAATTCTGACATAATTGACTCACCCTTATCCTTTTCCAACCCTGTACGTCTTTCTTTTTTTGTTCTTCAGAAGAAAGAAAGTCATATGGGTTTGAAATCACATGATGCTGAGTATAAGCATCACACAGATATAAAGACCAATACAAGCAAATAAGTTTTGAAATTAAAGGAAAATTCTGGGTTCAAGACAAGGTAAGCTCAATTGACAACAATTGTGGCATAATATTGATTATCACAAAAATTAACTTTGACTTTCCCCTATTTTCTTAAAAAAAAAAGCAAAGAATCAGTATTACAGTGAGGCACTTACAAAGGAAATCAATGTGGCCAATCCGTAAACATTAAAATACTTACTATTTCAAAAGTATAGCCACAAGACATAAACAATATGCCTATTAACATATTTTTGTAAAAGATTTTAGTGTTTAAATATCACTTACTAACCTCTTCTATGAAAAGTTATAGCCAATTCCATAGCTTCTTTGAATGACTATGTAATGTCAACAAACACCCTAAAACAACTGTAAAAATAGTGATTTAAACTCAAATAATATTAAAAACTTAACAGAAGAATTCGTGTAAGTGCTTTTTATAGAATAATAAGCTCCACATTTCTGCCTTTAAACCTTCCAAAAATTGGTCCCATTCACTTCCATTGTAAGTGCCTCACTGTGACCTTGATTTTTGCTTTTTTTAAAGAAAAGGACTGATGAGTTCTAATGAATTTTTGTGGTAATCAGCATTATCCCACAAATGCTGAAGATTGAGTTGAACTCCTCTTGAACACGGATATTCCTTTTAAGTCTTTATATCTCTGTTCCTTTCTTAAAAGCCAGATAGGTGGATAAAAACAAATATATTCTAATGGTTAGAAGTGCTAACCTTCATAAAGCTTACAGCACACATGTGGATTTCACCACAACGTGGATAATTAGTTTTAAAATACAGATAATACAAACCATTCTGACTGCACTGAAACTATAGCCTATTTGTGATTTTTAGTGAATAACAACTTAAATTTCAGTCCATTCCTGGCACAAAGCTATCACATGGCTTCAAAAGACTTGGAATACAGGAAGTTGTGTGGACAAAATGTATGGTAATTTTTGTCATTTTTGGAGCTTGATAGCCTTTGGTCAATATATGCTCTTGTTGTATGGAAAAGAGAAGTGTGAACATTCTTCAAAATATCTCAATTTGGGTTCCATGCAAGAAGTATAGTCAATCAATTGAAAATCTGCCTAGAACCAGATATGAGGAGGTTCTTTAGAACAAATACTACACAAATGTACAGTATTACTGTATTTCTGCAAGTTTGGAGAGTTGTTTCTCTCCAAAGCTCAACCCATCTTACTTGACATTGATGCTGTGAACATAAAATCTTACTATAAAAAGATTTATATCTCTCTCTTTAAAATTGATTTATAATAAGTCTTTAGACTATTTCTCCACTAAAAAGTCAGTGATGTGCACATACTGACAGGATGATCATTACCACACTAGAAGGTGGCTGTGGTTAGTCTTTTCATCCTTGTAGGTGAATTAAATTTCACATTACTGCACCTATGAAAAAACTGAACTGAATTGTAAATTGTCACCCCAGCTCGAGGCAGACCAAGTACCACATCCACTGTGATCATAACTGCAGTGAATTGACGTCCGTAACGTCTGAGGTAAAGGGTCAGAAATCTCAGCACTGTCTGGGCATCTCTATGACAGGCTGTTACGAAGATAAACCCAAGGAGAATCAGACCCACATAATCCCTACTGATCTCTTCTCTGCAATGTTTTAACTGAGTACCTCTTTCATTCCATCTATTATAATACTGCCATCACTTCACATTACAGGTCAAAGTTATGGTGCTTAATTACATGCCGCCTGCTCCCCACTTCTAATAACCTGTCATTTGGGGGGAATTTGAATGTCACACCATATTGTGGAGTTGTAATGATGTCCGGCAGATCCACTGATGGGACATTTTAGGACAATTATAGCAGATATTCAAATCGCAGGTGGGATATTGAGTGACCCACAGCATATACACATTTTCTTTCTCTATTGCACACACACACACACACACACACACACACACACACACTCATAACTTGACCCTGCGTGCCTCTACGCTTGACATTGACAAAATGAACGTCTCCACCGCCGAAATAGTTTAACTGTAGCCTGATCGCTTTTATTATCCTTCTAATCCAGATATCAGCTATTTCATCAGGCCGGAAGATATGCATGTCATGAATTATTTTGACACGGAGACCTTTTAATTTTCTCCAGCAATATTTCATCCCACCAATCAGTGCCTGAAGTCAGTGGTGCCGTGCGGCCGTGGCGGTGTTAGAGGACAGTGCTCTCCCAACGGCTTCAAATCATCTGGGAGCCGTAATGAGCTATGGACACAATTACTATCATCTCCTGTGCTCACACATTTCATCAGCCTGTGGCGGGCAGATGCAAGATCACACACACACACACAGTGTGACTTAAACAAAACATAAGAGAGCTATTCGAGGCTGATGGGTATAAGCGTTTGAATGTAAAGGAGGTGTGTTATGGATTTGTATGATTTCAAAGCAGATGTAAAATAATGAGGTTGACATTAAAACTGCTTAAAGAAATATTCCTTGATGTTACATTACTTACCCTTCAAAAGTTTAGAAATACTATGACATTTTTACGTTTGGGAAAGTATATGATCACTTTATTCACAGTGGATGCATTTAATTGATGAAGAATTACAGTAAAGATGTTAAAATGACTATTTCTAAAAAAATTATTAAATGCTGTATTCTTCAAACATACTGTCATCCAGGAATCCTCCACTTCCACCAATGACACCATTCTAGTAGTCAATGTATTCTAAATCTTCAGGTAAAGTTTTTTGCAGCATTTACATTTACATTTATGCATTTGGCAGACGCTTTTATCCAAAGCGACTTTCAGGGCACGTATTACAGGGACAATTCCTCCCGGAGCAACATGCCTTGCTCAAGGACACAATGGTGGTGGCTGTGGGGATCAAACCAACAACTTTCTGCTTACCAGTTCAGTGCCTTAGCCCACTACGCCATCGCCACTCCACAGCACTTCCCAAAGAAGAAATTAGTTTGAAGGGGACTTCTCACAGATTTACCAACAACAGCTCATTACTCAAACTTTGATTCATCTGTCGTAATAATCATTTCCAATCATTTACCACTAATGTGTTTTGCACATTCTCCCCTTTTCTTTTTCTTTTCCAGTTTCAGATGTGGCTTTTTCTTTGAAAGTCTTCCTAAATAGACAACATCCCAAGACTGATCTCACAGTGAAATCGGAAACAGTAGGTTGACTTTTCTTTATATAAATCGGTCTGTGCTTACTGAAATTCAAGACACTGCCTCCAGTGGCCAAAGTGACAAGTGTTGTTAGGTGTATGGGCATGTGTTTGCTCCATTTTCTGGATGTAATTTTCACAGAGGGGCACCAAAAGGGAGTTGAGAAGCGCATTGTTTTCAGCTGTAAAGGCTGTAATACAGTGAAACGTAATGCATATTTTATAAACAGTACCCCCCAACCCAAACCCCACACTTAACCATCAGTGGAGTAAAATTTAAATTTTAGAGGGAACCTCCAAATTGCACTTGTCACTGATTATGCAAATACGATGAATTCCTGGTTTCAGCTCGTGATCTGAAACTGGGTCTCCCGTTCAGCTGACACAACACGCTTCCGGTCACACCACAAGGGAAGGTAAACATGCTGGAGCCAATGCAAAGATTACTGATAGAAGATGGCTAGATGGATAGAAGAGACTTCTCTGCAGTGTTGCAGATGAAAGTGGTGTTTGCCATGTATTGGTCATTGAAGCTGCTAGTTTAGGACCTGTGAGGGTTCTGGTTCTCAAACTAGAGACTCTGATGTAGTTGTCTTCTTGTCGTTTTGCATCTAGCCGACCACTTCCTTCTCTATCCTGGTTAGAGCCAGATTGAAATCGTCTTTCAATACAAAAGTACATGGAATAGCCTTCATCTCTCACAGGAAAAATAGACTGATACATTTCTAGTGAGATTTGTTTCTTTGGCCATTTTTAAAAAGCTAATTTTGCAGTGCAAGAAATGCAAGTGTACGCAATACTTCAGCAACTGAATAAAATAAACTGATTCACTTCATTACTGCAAGTAGCACAACCCTGTTCAGATGTTCTAATAAAAAGAAACGTTTCTTGACAACCAAATTTACACATTCAAATAATTTTGGATTAAGGATTATGTTACACATTATTTTCATAGTGGAGAATGACGGGCTTTGACATCAGGAATAAGAATACAAAACAGTTATTTCAAACACTACACTAATAATCATTTTACAGTGTTACTAATGACTAAGGTAGTGTTTTTGATCAATTCATTGTATCAGAGATTAAATTATTTTTAAAGGACAAAATGCCTCAGTGAGTCTAATCATTTGAAGAGAGGTGTATATTTGTGTTTAATCCCCATATTTTTCAGCAGGGGGATTGAGTCATAAAATCACTTACCAACTTTGATTGATATATTATATCCAATCATTCAACTCAAGACATGGCCAAGTAAATGTGATAAACACAGGAACCCTGATAACTTTAATATGATCCATGAAAGTTTACCAGGGTAGGGTTGCACCAGCTGTGCATAAGGTCTCACTTAAATTGAGACGTAAAGTTTACACTAAGGGATTAGTAACTACTAGTTAGTTTGTGACTAAGTTATAGCGCTTAGTTTGGTTGCACCACCTGTTCTTATGGGAAGACTTAACTAGCAGGTCATAAACTCTCCATAAATTAATGCGCAGCCACATAATATGACGTTTACTTGTATTGATCCAGTAAGCAGCGTTCAAATTTGTGCACAGAAGTGTTACAATTTTTTTATTTCAGTTTGATCTTGATCTTGATGTTCAAACCATGTTTTCTCACATAACTGTCAGCTGTAATAAATTATATCCCTATTGAAATATGATACGAAATAAAACAAGGTTTCATTCATGGTATATTTAGCCTATAATATATAATAACTGTATCTAAAATGAATAAGGGGCAATAAATACATAATTACTAATACAACAGGCTGGAAAAATAGACATTTATTAATTTTAATATCTTATATATTTAGTATATATTGAAACTTGACACCGGGCGGCATACACATGAAAGTGCACCATTAGATCAATTTCATACTGAAGAAGATTTTTACATAATGTTTCATTGATGTCATAAAATGAGTCTACTGTTTTATTCCATCCGTTACTCCTGGTCGGAGGCTTCCATCAGGGGTGTAGCACCAAATTTTGGGCCCTGGGTACAAACCATCTTGCTGGGCCCCCGTACCAAATATGTATGTATAGAAAACTGACTTCTAAGGGGCCCCCCCTGCCTCGGGCCCTGGGTACTCGGTACCCTTTACCCCCCCAGTCTGACGCCCCTGGCTTCCATAAATATTTTGTTCAAGCTTAGGGTTACGTTCTTCCTAAGTTTAACGGTGCAATGCTCACATATTTAGTAGTGCGTAAATTGTGACTTATTGCCTATTTACGCCACAACTAGGCTAAGTTGTGACTTGCGTACAGCTGGTGCAATTGGCTCCAGGAAACTAGCTACATTAAGCTGTTGCATGGCTTCAGAAGACTTGAATATAGTGCATGTAAAGTCTTATGGAGTAGACTAGGGTTTGAAACTTGACATTCCTTGTCACTGTTTGCTTTCATTGTATGAAAAAGAGCAGCAACATTCTCTTTTTGTGTTCCATGGAAGAGAAAAATGTACATGGGTTTGAAACGACATGAGGGTGAGTAAATGATGACAGAATTGTAATTTCTGGGTAATCTGTTTTCTTTCCTAAACATTGAATTTACCCAAGAAGATCCCATTAAAAATATAATAAATAATTCAAGGTATCACAAGACTGTATTCTTGTGTATCTTGATATATATATAGGCTGAGACCTGTGTACAAAAGCAGATTCCATTTCTGAAATTGGGAATCTGTGACCTTGCCCTGCCAGGGTGATGACCCTACATTTAAAGAGAGACATTACAGAACATCACGCAACAACACAGCACTCCATCAAACTGTGAGAGAAAGAAAAAAAATTCAATTAAATCTTCTGTATCAGCTCCAGCGCTGAACACTGATCACACACACACACATTCACATCCTCGAAAAGTTATTTGACATAAATTATGGGTGTCACATAATTTTCCTGCACATAGAATGTAATTTACAGCCGATCCCATTGACTGGGAGCTGAACCTAAAATAAAATCGTCAAACTGGCTGGGCAATAAGACGTACATTTCTCTCCCATCAGCACACAATCAGCCCTGCGCCCACAGGCAGATTAACAATGCAAATAAAGCTCATGATAGTGACAACACATTTATGCACAAATACGGAGCTGTGGCCGGTATCTTGTAGCGCCAGGGAGGTTTGTAGACATCAACGTTATCTGCATCCCTCTGCATCTAATATGAAAAGCCTGGTGAGAGGGGAGTAGATGTATATGTAATAATCAATAAATTATAACATGTTTAGTGGAATTCACAGTATCGCTGTATTTATCTCCAAGGTGAGTTTAAATGTCTTTATGACCTTTTGACTGTTCGGGCAACAGTTATCATGTTGCAGAGCAGTTATGAGAGAGAAAATAAAAAATGTTTTGAGGATATCAACTTTATGAGCATAATGAATACGCATATCCATTCTATGCATTACATGAAGTTTGGACATCAATATGGAGATGGCAAAATGTGATTTTATAGATTATGTTCTAAATATAGGCCTATTTCAGTCAAATGTATTTATGAGTACAACTACTCTGAGTTTATAAAATACCTTTTGGTAGAAAGTATCTTTGTTATCTACTTGGAATGACATTTAATACATTAACTAATGTCTCAGAAGAGGGACATAGAGGCCCTAGAAAGTATCTGGACACTTAATCCACACTTAAAAATGTTTTGAATATCATTGTGAATGGTATTACTTTAAAATCCTAAAAAGTATTAAAAAAAAAGAAATAAAAAAAAAAAGAGAGAGAAACAATATACATACTGCTTCTTAAAAGTTATGGGAAGGAGCTGATTTGTAAAAATGGTCAAAAGAATGGATCTTAAATCAGTTCATGTCTCCTTGACTTTATGTAAATGCTTGGCACATATATGACCATCACAAAGCTGTCATGAAACACTTAAGTACATGACAAGGCAAAATGTGCACTTAAAGTGTCCTTGTCCTTAAAGGGATCGTTTAGTTAGGAAGCAATTTTTCTGAGTACTTCACACTGCATGAAAATTAATGCAAATCATAGCCAGCCAACGCCCCCTAGTGTCAGAGCTTGCACAATTGCTGTTATAAAAGTGTCAAAAATTTCACCTGAGGCTTGAAGAATTCACCTCAAGTGGCTTTGGTTTGTGAAGCCTAAATATATCTATAGAGTGACACAGTGCTAACATCCCCCAGCAAAACTAGTTGAATGCACCCTCCCTGTCTCCATACGAGCTCGGTATGTCAGCCATATGCGAGTCTTCCAGGCCTGTGGCCCAGGTGAAGAGGCTGACCCACTTCACCAGCAGACGGTTGCGTTAGGGTCTTTTAGAGAGATATGAATGTGTGTCCGTTGGATAAGGTGCACTGTGAAGGTTGATGAGGTTTCCTGAGGCTTTTTCTCTACAATGACTTTGTCTTGATTTCTCCTAATACAGTCACTGTAAGTCCAAGATGACACAAACTGAGTTGATGACAAGTTACTGAGTTCACATTTATTGGTGAAAAGGTATATTCTGTAATAATTACTGTTTTCAAACAGGTTGCCTCGAACAATCCCCTGTTTGCCACTAGTTGGACAAACTCACGCCACTGGTTAAGCCAATGTTGCTATTTGGGCAAACTAGTCCTACAGAATGAACATTACAATAAATAAAAGATTTTAAACTGACTTTTATGTGTGGACAATTCCTATTCTACATTTCGCTGCAGTTTCCTGGTGAAATTAACACTAGCAGTGCTACAACAACTGTGCGTTTTGTTACATTTCACACAAGAATAACAGCTGATTGACTTTATAAAGAGTTTTTTTTTCTATTACTCACACACTGCTAAGTTATGATATCGAAACACTTACTCAAACGCATCAATTGAAAAATGATAAATTTTGACGTTTGTGTTACAGACCCGCCTATGAAAGCGTTTTGTCATCAGCACAGTCTGCACGGACATCCAGATTTTCTCGACAGGCAGACAGGTCTCATCTGTGAACATCGTTGCTGTATGCACCTGCCATTGACTGGAATCAAGGAGTATTACAACGCAGTAGTAGTGGGCATGCGTCATGCCTTCGTATTCACTTGCGGTCAGAAGAGTATACTTTAAAAGGGAACGTGGTTGGCAGAGCGCAATCTGATCTGGAACACACAAAACAAAGTATATTCTGGCCTTTAGGGTAAGGATGTCTGTATTGTTAACCTCTCATTTCCTTTTAGGACACTATCGGTTAGGTTTAGATGTTGGTTTAGGGTAAGGATGTCGGTTTTGTTAAACTCTCATTTGCTTTTAGGACACTATTGGTTAGGTTTAGGTTAAAGTTAACAAGGTATGTTTTACTCATAAAAACCTCCCTCTAATATTCACCTTTAAAACCTCTTCTGATTTCGACACCACTTTCACTCGCTTTTGGCACATAATTTCGTTTTTAAACAATTTTACAATGGTAATGTAATTTTCATGAGATCTGGTTGTATTTGGTTCTAGTCGGTATGCTAAAAAGCAGAGCTACGTTTTGTTTCCAATTAATGTGTATACATGCTGGCCAAAGTCAAGCTACAATTGCATTATCAGACTTCGCAAAAGTCGCATTGATATGATTTCAGTTTGACTAATGCATTATGTACATTAAAATGTACATGACATTTTAAAAAGATGAACTACTTTTTTAGTCTCAATCAAACTTTTAAATTGCAAAAAACATATAATCATTACGTTAACATTTATTTAGAGAATCAACCTACGAATGGCTTACTTATAGCTGTTATAGGAAGAAATAAAGTGTTGTATGCCACATGTATGTCAATTTGTATCCACTGAATAAATAAAACGCTACATATTCTAAACAAGATTGAACAACAATTGTGGTTAATCCATTTGGAGTTTACCCATATTAAAACAAGCTAATGATGTCTTTACAACGCTAATGCTGCTGTGCTTGGCTTTCGGTGAGATGCCATAAGGAATCTACGACAACCATGATGTTCCCTCAGGCCTCCCTTGACTGGGCACTTGTCGATTTACCCATTAAAGCTTAGTGATCTAGCTGTCGTCACCATTACAGGCTCATAGCTGGCCTTATTTGTCTCTGCTGTCTAAGCAAAAGTAGATGAGGTGGGGATGCCCTTCGGCTGTTTACACCCATCATCATGAACAAAAGAGATTTCCTCCCCTCTACCCTCTTTTTCTACTGCCGCAGGCCTCAGCACTTCATCTGGCATTGTGATGCTGCAGTGTCATGGCAGATGCCATGTCTCCAGCCAGGAGCTTGGACCCTGATGTTACAACCCCAGTATTCAGCACCTGCTGATCTGGACCTGCAGCCTATGTGCAGGCATCTTGGGTGCAATAGACTCTCAGTTTGTTAAAACAAGCAAGAAGGGGGTTTACAGTAAAGCACTTTCAGTGGAAGTCTAAGGGACAAGATGATGCATCAGGACAGATGTTAAAATCATGGGGTAATGGTTTTGCTGGTTAACATGGCCCAGTTAGTCCCTGCTAGAATATTTAATTCTATATAGTAGGTGTTTTACCAGAGATCAATATTTTTGAAATGCACTTAAAAGGGTGAAATTGACTTTTTCCTCTATGTATGTTCTTGTGGCACTATTAGCCAAGCAGTGTCAGGATGTCATTTTAATTAAGCTCAAATGAAGGGCTCAAAAACAATTGCATGCAGAGCTGAGTGCCCAAGAGCAAATATGGCAGAATGCTGGCCATCTACTTCTGGAGTTCTTTTATGTTGGTAAATTAAGTTATGCCTTTAACACATAATAACAAAAAGTACATATACCTAGAACAGCAGTCCTACCACAAAAAGGGAAATATACAACTTAATTGCTCAAATAACATACATTTTGGAAGAATAATGTAAGCACTTTAACAAAATCATGTGTTACACATTTCTGCTTCTAAACACACTGGAATGCTTTGCCCCATAGACTTCTTTTAAGTGCTAGCATGTAAATGTGCAAGTCTTGTGGCTATGTGTCTAAGTGTATCAATAATAACACTTCACAAATAACAAATAATATGATATTAAAAATGTTCAAATATACCATCTACTCATTTCCCAGCAACAATAAAACATGCAGCTTAGCATCCTTTGAATTAAGCCAATTGGTTAGCGTGTGACATTTATTTTTTCTATTGGTCATGCGTTCTCTCATCATGCAGATTCGCAGCCTAGAGTTCACCAAACGTGAACTTTGGTACGCAGCATTGTATTAAATGTCTTCGCATGAGCATGCATTTCCAGTTTCTCACATTCAGAAGTGTTTGAATGGGAGTGAATGGAGCAGGAATTGTAGTGTGAGCCCTTTAAGACTTACATTGTAAGAGCATTACTATAAATGCAATTTGTGCTAATTTTCCAGCTGAGGGACACAAGACATTTGTTTTATTATTTTCTGTGGCAATCAACAGCATTCCAGATGCTGACTTAATAGCAGTACACCCAAAACTAAAAAGTCTGTCATAATTTACACTCTCCTGTCATCCCAAACTCATATTACTGTTACTTATGTAAAACACACAAAAAAAGAGATGTTTAATAAGTATTGCAGGACTTTCATTGGCTGTGGAAAGTGTCTCAATTTAAAAAGTACCATACAAGTAATCCATGCGACCTGTCTGTCATATCCCAAGTATTTTTTTTAAGGCATTAAATGATAAAACCATGTTCAGTGGCATGTGTGTTCACATGACAACTTGTATTGAACAGGTAACGTATGTCAAGATTTAAAAAAAAAAAAAAAAAAATACATTTTGAGTTGTTTCTCACTTTTGTATGCATTAGATTTGGTATATGGAATATGGCACTATGGCACATAGGCGGAAATTGCGGTGGGGTTGGGGGGGGTCAGGATCCCCCCCATAAAATATCATTAAAATATGTGTATTGTAAATAATATAATGATATATTCTTAAAATAATTGTTTAAGAAATAAAATAATACAAATGCAAATGGGGCAACAACAAAAAAAACCTTCAAAAATTGCTCTTGAGAATTGTTATGTTTATTGCCCCCCCCCCAATATTTTGATGAAATTTTCGCCCCTGGGAACATTCTATTGAAAAGACAGACTGAGATATTCATTAAAATTAGGCCTGTCTATTTAAGATGTTAATTGACCCTTCGCTAATCTCCGTTCCTCTTGGTTACAGTTGCTCGCTCTGACAAGCTCTTCCCTTTTTGGAATGAATGAGAGATTGCCATGAATTATGCAGTTTTTGGCCAAATCTTCTCATAAACGGAATATACAATATTTTTCCATGGGCTGATATGAAGAGTGACATTGTAATGCATATTTATAGGATTTTTTTTTTTTTTTAAAGAAATTGTTAAATTACACATTAATGTGATTAAAAACTGTGAATCAGAATGATTATTGCAGAATGATTATTGCAGTTAATTGAAAAGAGAAAAACTTAATTTAATAGTGATTAAACATCTAATAACATTAGCGTAAGAGAACAGAACTGTTTAAAATATCTCAACACACTCATTTTGATGCTGTGAACTGTTTATTTACTATAGCTTTAACTATGACTTGAATCAACGATTAAAGGTTCTGTTTTTAGATTTGATTTACCTTGGAGCAAATGTAGGTGTTGTTGCAGATGTTACAGTATATGTTCATTTGGGAATGAGGGCTGACACAGTTTAATCCATAACATGCTCTTCTCCAGCTCTATTTAAAGGTTATTTAAAAAACGAAAGAAAAACACTGCTGCTATCCTCTCTGGGTAACTTGTGTCACTATTACAAATGACCCGCCGGCTTGTGACAATCATGTTTAATGTTTGATTTGCTTATTATGGATAATATCCATTACCAGGGAGAAGATATATGTCGATTGCGATGTCCGAGCATGCACATGCATATTCAGCCTATCAGTGCATCACAACGATCGCCAAAAGGTAGGAAAAGCTGTAATAGCTGCTTTTTTAGGGTGACAATATGTCCTTACCCCCGGGACTTTAAAAAAGTCAGACCGGGATTTCTAAATCGCCTTAAATGCACAGGATTTGCTTGTTTTCACATTTAAGTGCTCTCTGTAGTCAGTGTAATTAATTAATCACAATAAATAAGTCTGAAAATGTCTGTTTGTATCTTACCTCAGTTTCAGTGAACTAATTATATATATATATATATATACATATATATGTTATATATATACACACACATATACACACACACACACACACACACACACACACACACACACACACACAGTGTAAGGCTCGTCACTTGCCATTGTCATTTTGCTCGTTCCTGTTGCCTGTCCTCAACCTGTGTGAACTTCGAGTCTGGGGAAGAGGGGGCAGGGGGAGACAAATCCAATATTTTGAATTTGGACTGCAGTACCCATATTAAATGCTTGATATCAATGTTACATATTGCTCCTTTAAAAATATTAATGCAAATAAGACATATTTCTATCATTGGAGTATTTGAAGTACCACCTGTTTTCAGCAGGGGGCAGTAACTCCAGTTGTATTTGCAATACACAGCTGTACAAACAACAAACCACACTCTGAATGCAGGGATCCCAAGAATATTTTTTCAAACTGCATTTAACTTGACAAAGAAACCTAAAGATGCAACCAAAGTGAGACGCTCCAAAAGCATCCTTCTGAAACGTGAATATTGACGTGTCCTTAAATCCCTTATAATAAATGTATAAATCTCGAACAGATTGAGGAATTCAATTGCAAAATGGATTTTGGTGGACTGTAGGCCAATGAAAGGCTTATGTTTAATATGGAAATAAACAATATTTTGCCTGCTGAAGCCACTTTTTGCATAGTCGTATCAATGAATTACTTGTCTGCAACAATAAATGTAATGAATTTAAATTTTCTGAATGATCACATTTTAAATATATATTATATTTATAGTTATTCAAACTATATATTGAATTATTGTTGCAGTATTTTTTTTTTAGCAAATATTCATATATGTGATTAAATTGATTAATTGGCTAATTGTAATTAATTCGATAAATTCAAATATACACAAATAATGGAATAAAAAAAATTATAATAATAATCAGGGCTAATGATACCCAGCAATTTCCGATGAAAAACACCACAAAACATTATTTTATCTATTTAATAATCAATATAATTCCTGTGAAGAGCCAAGAATTTTGTGTCCTACAACTTTTTTTTTTTAATCAAACAGAAAATATGCATGTAGGCCCACATGAGAAGCTACTAAATCTACCATGGTTTTGGTTCTGCTTTCTGGAGTAACAGTGAATAGCTTAAAAAGCTCCAATGAAGGATGATGTACAGTACAAGAGGGATGAAAATAAAATTCAGAAACTAAAACGTAATGCAATTTGGATTTTGTTCATAAATATAATACTGATGGCCTCTCATATTAGACCCAGCTAAAAGCAAACCACTGTTTCGATTCTGTACATTAATGCGGTCACATAAGTTTATATTAAACTGAACATGATGTGATTAATAAAAAAAACATACAGCCTCTTTTATAGCCTTTCTAATATGTTCAAATTATTTCAAAAGAGAAATACAAAAGGACGCAAACATCGATGCCTTGAAATATCCACTGATGGTTAACAGCATAAGGAGAAAATCTGATGACAAGAATGACAAATCAATTAAACAAGAGTTAAAGGGATAGTTCATAAAAAATTAAAAATTGTAATTTACTCACCAACATGTTCCAAACCTCGTTTGACTTTTTAAACACTTCAATGCAAATTTGTTAGAATACAGGTGAAAGTGGTGACTGGGATTGTCATTCTGTCAGTCATAGTTTGGAACAACATGAGGGTGAGTAATTAATGACAGAATTTCCATTTTTGGGTGATCTATCCCTTTAAATTTAGGGATAACAAAATGTAACATACAGTTTTGGTCTTAAGTTTTCATGCAGACTTGTTCTTTGATATGGATGTAGGCAGGTCTCCTTTTGGGAACACACTATATTGAATGCAACCAAGTGGTGAAACAACATTACACCCAGAAACAGTGTTAAACTGTGAAATATATAAGATCAGCTACAGGAGATAGTACACACATCCCTGACCAGACTTCCCAAACGTGATACGTGAGGTCAGTTCATAAACTAACTGATAAAAAGAAACCGTTGGAGCGAAAGAAAGGTGATGGTCATGCAAAGGTGATCAGAGATGATAGGATCAGGCATTTGGCAGGTGAACCGCATCCTTAAAATTAACATATGCATGAACCCTGAAAAAACATTCAGACACACAGATGTAACGAATACACAGAAAAATAAAAACATTTGATAAATAATCAGCATGCCTTTGCTGATAAAGTAAAACTATGGATGAAGCTTAGGAATGGTACAAAAAAAGATGACTTTTTCAAACATCAATTGCTAAAGGACCTGATCTATTTTACAACATGCTTGTCTTATGTAAAGAAGGTACTCTGGTGCTTGGCATATGCTGTAACAAAGATGGGTTGATATTGCACACATTGCAACAGCTATTTTGAGGTGCTTTCCCTTTTCTGGAGGCATAACCGTTAATTATCATTAATGAGCAGCAACCACTGCTGGTGTTTAAAGGGATAGTTCACAAAAACCAAAAATCTGTAATCATTACTCACCCTCATGTTGTTCCAAACCTGTATGATTTTCTTCCGTGAAACACAGGAAGAATGTTAGGGACTGGTAGCCTCAGTCACCAGTTAAATTCCATCTTTGTCCATACAGTGAAAGGGAAATGTGACAAGAGGCATTCTGCCTAACATTTCCTTCTGTGTTCCTCGGAAAGAGAAAACAGACAGAAATTCATACGAGTAAGGAGCAACAGGAGTAAATGACAGAATTTTTATTTTTGGGTGAACTATCCCTTCAAAGAGTAACAATAAACCATCACTACACATTTTTCACTACACCTAAAATACAGATAAGAACATAGATTATGTCAAAGGCAGGAGAAAAAAAAAAAAAAAAAGGATTTAAAATTAAAATCATAACAAGCTACATAGTAAAGGCACAAAAGACAATAAGGATTCAAAGAGGGTCGAAAAAAGGCAGCAAAAAAATACAGCATCCTTTGAAAAGTGCTGATTGATAACGTCAAATTAGGATTATCAAATATGAGAATGAAGATGTTTAAAATGTACAAAACGTATGAGATGAAAGGTTAGAACACATCAGAAAGCACCCAAATTCATACAAATTTAGAAAACCTCAAGGTATGGCCCACACGACCACGAACCGTCCCGCTCGCGACGAAGCTCTGAAGGTTGTTTGGTCTCAACAGACCTGGGGCATATCATTTGGAAACAGAACCCAACCCAAAAAAAAAAAAGAAAAAGAAAAAAAAGAGCGGATACACATGTAACGCTTTGTGAATTTCTCCCAATCGCCATCTCGTTTTAGTATTTTGTGTATGCAGCGCAACGTGAGCTTCGGAGCAGTTTGTACCGTGTACTGTTTAAAAGCAGCTTGTTGTGCCATTTTTAAATTGGTTATAAGTTTATTGCGAGGTGTGCTCGGCAGTCTTGCGCTTCGAGGGCGGGCTGTAAGGGGTCGAGGCATGCAGGGTCACCAGTAAAAGGATCGGGAAAGGAAGTTAGCGGCTGTGCTCAGCCAGGTCACGCCATCTTGCACGGAGCCCAATCGAGTTACAGCCTTGTGCTGCTCCTGAGATGGGCTCTCATCCTCGGGCAGATAATCTGGCAAATTCATGTTCTGCTCGACCACCACATCGGAGTCCTCTTGGAATGGGATTTCAATCTGAATGGGAGGGAAAGAGAGCAATAGGAACAATGAGCCATTTTGTTTTGATTTCTAAACCGGAAAGTAAAACAAAACGATGCATAGTAGCCAAAACTGTAATAAAACGACAAGTAAACTACCCCAAAAAACATCCTAATGACATATAGTGATAGAATCTTACTTTAAATCCTGGGCGATATAGCAAATAATTACTAATTTTAAAAAATTATTTTGTTGGCAATACAAGATTAAACAACTGGGGCAGTAGGCCAGTTTTTCACCTGCTCCACGTGTTAAAACTTGATCATGACATTTACATAGTGACTCTGATTTGAAATGTATTAAATTGCAGACAGAGTTGGGAAGTGCAGTTCATTTCGGTCCATTTCAGTGAATCAGTTCAAAACAGCAAATTATTAGCACTCAAACATTTTTACAGTCATAAGTCCATGTGTTTTATTTTACATGATTTGAAAAATAAGTATGCAGAAAAAAATTGGTAAATACTTCTATTATCTGCATGTCATATTGGTGCACATAAATGAAATGGTTTTATATCATTCTTCCTTTTTAACTAGCAAAAACTGAAAAACATGCCTTGACTTCACTTCTTGCATTAAACAATTTTAACTGGCAACAATGATCGGACACATGCACACACGGTTGGGAGGGTTACTTTTGAAATGTATTACACTACATATTACAGAATACATTCTATAAAATGTAATTTGTAATTTATTCTGTTGGATTACTCAAGGTCAGTAATGTATTCTAAATACTTTGGATTACTTCTTCAGCACTGGTAGATTTTTTTCACTAGTTTTGACAATAAAAACTCAGTATTACAAAATACACATGTTAACAATACATTCTCTGAACAATCTAAATATCTTATGCAGTGTTCTTTCTAAAACAATATTAAATCAAATTGATTTTTTTTTAAGGATTTTTTGAGATTTTTACAGGAAAATAGAAATTATTATTATTATTATTATTATTATTATTATACAAATTTTGCCTTAATATCAAAAGGTCTTATTAGAAAAAAAGAAATTATGATCAAACGTGAATTTTCTTGATAAAGAAAATCAAGAAAATTCGTGCTGGTAACATGTGCATGTAAAATGGCCAGAAATAGCATTTTAGCTTAGCGTAAAGCTGACCATTTACACAAGGTTTATTTCTATTTCTTCTGCTCCAAACTTACTTCAAACTTACTTCTCTGTCTGCTCGTATGAATGTAACACATCATTAGTGTTTCAACGCTGTTCAAATGCACTTTGGATCACATCATTTATATGGATAAATGTTTTCAATCTGAAAGAACTAAATATTAAATTTAATTAAAATGCAAAGTGATCTCTTAAAATAGAACTGATGATACAAGGATTTAAATTGTAACTGTAGAGGAATACAGTTACATATATTTTGTATTTACATACATTTACATGTATTCCATTACTCCCCAACATATACATACAGTACATATCTACATACACAGAGACACATTTTTCAATAAGGCTGAAAAGTATCAATAATAAATCACACATGTCCTACTTTCTATATTGCCATTTTGTTCTCAACAGTACTTCCCAGATCTTTAATTGGTGTTTGGACCAAGTGTAAAGTAGTGCTACAGGTTACAGGTTACAGCATCATTCAATCAAGTGTGCCATCTGCTGGATGAAAGAGGAACTGCATGATAAAACAAGGTCCAAGACCAATAGGATAAATGCCACCGGAGGTCATGACTGTGTCGCTGCATTTAAAGATCGTCCTTCCAATTCAACCAGAGAGGACACATATTTTTTATGTACCACACAGTGGCTATTTACATTGTATGCAAGAGCATGTGTGGAACTCCAGGGTCCTCTGACACACTGTGTCAGGGGCAGAGGGGCATCCTGAGAGTGACCATGTGATGAGGGGGAAGTGAGTAACTCTTGATAGTTTTGTTAAATCAATGTCTAGAAGTTGATAGCATGGTATTTGGCTTAAAAAGGCAGAATGTTTGCCTGTCTGGCCAAAAAGTAATATCTTCTCTTAACCATTTCAGAGAATAAAGAGGCACCTGATGAAAATAGCTTAATTTAAGGGACAGATTACACAAAATGAAACTTCTGTCATAATTTACTCCCCTCTTGTCATTCTAAACCCATGTGATTTTCCATGAAAAAAGGTGAGAAATTTTGAGGAATGTCTAAGTTGCTCTTTTCCGTAGAGCAAAAACAGATAGTAACGGGGTCGGTTTAGCTTCAAAAAGGACAAAAAAGCAATATAAAAGTTGTCCAAACAATCCAGGTACTATATTTAAAGTTTTCGAAAGCCAAAAACAATATTTGTGTGAGCAACAGAATGGCATGAAGAAGAGTACAGAGTAGATGATTTATGAATTTCAATGTTGGTTAAATAATGCCATTAACATGCACATTCTTCTCAGAGACTTGCTTGTTTTATTCACTCACCTCAGATCCATCTTCGCCCTTCACTACCTGTCGTGCCTTCATGACTTCGGTAGAAGCTATAGCAGTTCCCAAGGCCTAAAGAGCGAATACAACATATGCCACTGTAAAATTTTATGAATGTTGTAAATCATTTAAAATCCATCCAAAACAACCATAACAGATAAAACAACCATCAAATAAACAAATCTGAAGATTGCTACATGTTTTGACTGACCTCTGCCTTCAAGTCAGAACGGATCCTAACCACACATCTCTTCACAGCCATCTGGAAGGTAAAGCTGATGACTCCTTTGATCTTTAGCAGGGCCTCCTCACAGAGACTCCTCCTAGCCTGACAAAGAGAGACACACAGGGTCAAATTGGGTATCAATTCAGAAAAAACATTATATAATAGAGGCATTCTACAATGTAAAGTAAAATATCATTATGCACCCTCTGTACACTATAATCACATGGGGTTCCATTACTCTACATCATGCAGCTTGATTGGTGACATTTAGGGCTGTTAAACAAGATGTGTTGTTAAGGTTTTTTTGTGCAGAATAACAGTTACCGAGTCATCAAGCCCATCGATCTGAAGCACCACAGTTTTGGCCCGTTTGTTCGTGCTGCCCAGGAAGAACTGGGATTTTTTCCGGCAAGAGGCAGCAGCTTCTGCCTGTTCAGCCTCCGGGCTGCTGGCATTCTGCAGGATCTCGTAGATCTCAGAGGCCAGCAGCTTCGTTTCACCTGGCGACGTGCTCCTAGTGAAAGACAATCACAGTTAAAGGGATAGTTCACCCAAAAATGAAAATTCTCTCATCATTTACTCACCCTCATGCCATACCAGATGTGTATGACTTATTCATCTGCTGAACTCTATGAAGATTTCTAGACTATTTCAGCTCTATCGGTCCATTCAATGCAAGTGAATGGGTGCCAAATTTTGAAGCTCCAAAAATCACACAAGTCAGCATAAAAGTAGTCCATAAGACTCCAGTGGTTGAATCAATGTCTCCAGAAGCGATATATGACAGGTGTGGGTGAGAAACAGATCGCTTTACAATCTTCTTCTTGTGTTTTTGTTGATTCATATTCTTCATGTATATCACCCCCTACTGGGCAGGGAGAAGAATTTCTAGCAAACAAATAACCTAAATATTGATATATTTCTCAGCCACACATATGGATTCATATAGATTACTTTTATGATGCCTTTATTTGCTTTTTGGAGCATCAACATTTTGGTACCCATTAATTTGTATTGTATGGACCTACAGAGCTGAAATATGTTCTAAAAATCATAATTTGTGTTCTGGAGAAGAAAAGTCATACACGTCTGTGATGGCATGAGGGTGAGTAAATGATGAGATAATTTTTAGGTTTTGGGTGAACTGTCCCTTTAACTTTAGAATTGAAAATAACTGAGTGAATAGGCACATTCTGTTAAAAGAATGTATTTTGTGCATTTCAACGCTTGTCAAGTGCTGATATTTGAAAAGGTCGCCTCTCCAGTAGACAAGAGGACATGACACAGATCTACACAGGGGGTAATCTGCCAACATGGGGGTTTGGAAAATTCACACCAATGGAGCATGAACCTACTAACCTTTAAAGTGTAAAAAATAAAAATCTGATTCATCTACAGTCACAGCCACATACAATATCTCCATTGTAAAACAAATTTATATGGTTCACATAAAAATTAATATTCTGTCATTATGTACTCATCCTTTAGTCATTCCAAACTCATATGCTGTTATTTTTTTCTGAAGACATTAGATAGCTTTATGTGATGAACAGACTGAAATTCACTGATAACCGTCGCTGCAGCTTTCCAATTAAATGGTAAAGGCAGAGCAACATGACGGTCAGTAAATAATTACAGAATTTTTATTTTTGGGTGAACTACTCCATTAAGTATAGTACAGCTATGTGAGGAAAAAAAAAATTGTAACATGTTCTATCGGATAAGAAAACATTAATCTTATTACAGTAGCTCAAGCCTCTAAGTGTTATGTGGTCTCTAACTATAGTCATGACCTGGTTAAAAAAAAAACAGCAGTCTGTTGACATCACCATTCGAGGTCAGGCATGACATCAGGATATTGATATGCCCTATAGGCGCTAAAGGGGGAGATGCAACGCTGCCATTATTCAAGCAGTGTTACAGGAATGGACATCTGCTTACTGGCATGTCTGAGCTGCCAGGCCTCCATGCTTCACATCTACACCTGAGGGAATGCTGCAAGCGACAGACAGACAGACAGACAGACAGACACAGACACACACACACACAAGTGCCCGACCGATATATAGGTCGGCCGATATTAGCCTTTCACCTATATATTTGTACCTGCGTATATGTTTACCGATATGAAAACCTTTTTTCAGAACATAATGCAGAAAAAAAACGCTTTAGAATTGGTGTCATAATGTAGTTTGTCCAGCAGAGTGCGCTCCGACTCCATTGTTTGCAGAGCTGTCTCTGAGCTGATGGTGGCTCTGCAGACAGGGCGGAGTTAAGCGGTGCGGTGTTAAGTGGTATCTTTTCAGTAAGTTGCTCACTAGTTTGTGAAATACATCCTGGAAAGTTAATAAACAATGTTCCCATCATTTTCCCTTTTCAATATAACATTAACCCTGTCCCTGACAACCAGATCACATCTGTTTGTTATGTTAGCCAGCAATAGTTTGTCCGTGCAATCAGTAACGCAGCCGATCGAAAGGTAAACAGAGCATCTTTTTGCGGCTCAGCAGACAATGGTGCGGTGATGGATTGTGTCTGTCGAGTATTGATTTCATGCTACGTTGTTACCTAGTTGGTGAGATACAATGCTGGAAAGTAAATAAAGTCCATCTTTTACTCCCTGTGACAATGAGCTCATAGCTAATTAGCTAACCACGTAGCTACTTTCATACATTGTCAGTTGAGTGGAAGCTAATGTGCAAACATGTATTCACCAAACTGTTTTGTTCAGGATTCGCAGTTTGGAACCCCCTTCAACCAAACAATTCCAGTCATTGCATTTACAAAATGTAATATTTAAATGTCTGGTTTTCCACCGTTGAAAGTTTCCATCGTTGAAATATAGCAGAATACGGTGCAACACCGCTGCTATATTAATATAGTCAGCATTTGACTAATACTAAACATACAGTAGTGATGTTTATTTATTTATCTATTTATTTTATTCTTTATTTTAATGGTCAGCATTTGACTGATACTAAACGGAACTGATGTTTATTTAGGTATTTATTGTATTTTTATTTATTGTTTATTTAAATGGTCAGCAATTCACTTATACTTAACATTACTGATGTTTATTTAGCTATACATTGCATTTTTATTTATTCTTTATTTTCTCAGTGTTCATTTCTAGAATTTGTTGACAATGTATAATAATGTCAGATATTCTTTGATAAAAATATTTGTTAAAGAAAGCAGCCTTCTGAGTACTTTTGCATAGTCATATCGGTGGATAATCCACATATAAAAGGTCGGTTTTCATTTCAGCTCAAAAATTAACTATAACCAGGTACCATATAGGTAATCAGTGAATTTTCCACCTCTAAAATCGGTATTGGTCGGGCTCTATTACACACATACATATATATACTCAGCATTCCTATATGGTCCAAAAGGAAGTTTATCAACCTACAGTATGTGGCCAACAATAGGTTCACACATGTCATGAAAATAAGACGCACTATAAATAGAAAGAGGGTGTCTCTAGTATATTCTAGTTTCTAGATATGGCTCGGGTCTCTCCTTTAATGCTAGTTAAAGTGTTTTTTTTTCACCTGATTTATCCACCAGCCAAAAATCACAAGTCTGATCACTTAGAAAAGTAACATCACATGCTTCCTCAAGCCATTCAATTTGAGGTATAATTCAGTATGAATTATATACCAGAGTATATGCAACAGCTGAAGTGATGCACATTGAAAAGTGTGGCGATGAAGGATTTCTTCACTTACTCTAGGCATAATATTTCGTAGACTGGGGCAATACACGACCTCTACCCAAAGTCGCGTGCCTGAAATAGTGACGAGCAGCTTGTGGAACTGCAGGGCATTCCTTGATGGCATCTGTGCTAACTGAAGTGACTAGTGTATTGAAGGGGGTGGGCAGAGAGTCGCCCTGAGAGATGGATACGTAGCTCTCTGCCAATCATTGGCACTTCTGTCTGTAATGCTCCATATTAAACAGAAGGCACTCGCAGACTTCCGCACATTTTTTGCTGAAGCTTGTTTATAACAAAGAATGATGTAATTTTCCTTCTTGTCATACAAAGATGTAAACGAATCAAACAGGGGAATCAATTGTAAAATTTGCAGAATAATTTTGATATCCACACAAAAATTTTTGATGTAAATCTTGGGTACAGTGCGGCACTTACTGTACATTGGAAGTGAATGGGGCCAGTACATAAATGCTTAAATAGTCTTTTTCATAAGTATAGCCACATTATACACGTTCACAATTATTTTAGTGTTATAAAATCACTAACTTAACCTAATCTGTGTGTGTAAAGTTGTACCCAATATACTGCATTGCCATGAAAAAGAAACCCTGCAATTGGATATAACTTTACACAGATAATGTTAGTAAGTGATTTTATCCAACTAAAATAATGTTAACGTGTATAATATTACCGTCTTGAAGCTATACTTTTGCAACTATGAGTATTTTAATGTTTATGGACTGGCCCTATTCACTTACAGTAAGAGCATTACAGTAACTACTTTTCTGATAAATGTTAAAAAACTTTTTTGATAAAAAAAAATATATATTTTGTGGTAATCAACATTATGCCACTGAGATTACGTAGAATTAGATTAGAATTCAATGTTTTTGATTACATTTAAAAAAGACTGATTCAAAAAACCAATGACTTCATGAGTCTTTTTGTGTAATGCGTTAAATTGCCTCACAAGAATCACTCATTTGTAAACTGGACAACATTAAGTCATATTTTGTTTGCTCCGGTGTCATGCGATATGCAGTCACCCTTGAACCACACAGCAGTTTCACTGGCTGAAAGAAGTTGTTTTGGGTATTCAATTTGGTACCTTATCAGAAATCCTACAAATATCAGTAAAATTGTTTAGTATTAATCATGAAAATACATCAATTACTGTGGTGTATGCTATAAATTACACTAATAATATATAACCAAAGCAACAAATGGTCAAATTAAATGTTTTTCTTGCTGTTATCAGTTAGCATGCTAACCGATTAGCCTGCTAAGCTAACATGCTTTATGCATTCCCTATGGTTAGCAAGCTAATCAATTACCCTACCAAGCAAACATATTCAGTGAAATAGCCTACTTTCAATTATACTGAAACATTTAATTTTGTGCTATATGGTAAATGGATTTGGTAATACTGTGTTTACGTGATCAGTTACAACAGGATTTGTAACAGACACTTCCGCCAAATGGGATTGAATATTGCATGACAACAGCCCTGCTGTAAGGCATAATGTGCTCTCTGACCTCTTTAACTGAACTTTGCTGGACATTAACCCATAATGAAATAAACAAACATAATCTGCAATAGTGCACCTAATCAGGTTGCTTGACAACTCGCGTTACACTTTAACAGCAAGCTTGCATCATCACACCCATTCAGTCTCAAAACAGACATGGCTGTTTATGACAGGGCGACCTTTCTCATGAACTAAAAATTTGCCTACAACACACATTTTCCTCAAACCAAAGCTGCAGGATGAGCTTTTCGTGCAGGAAAGTGCAAAGTGAACTCGTGTGCCTTCATGTTTTGTGGCAGCATGACGGGAGAGACTTACTTCTGCATGACGTTCTGCAGACTCAGCATCATGCCTAGCTCGCCCTTCATCTTCTCCCTGTTGGCACGGCATTCTGCCAGGTAGCGCACCGCCTAGAAGGACAAAGGCATTAAGGGTCACACAGGGCCATTACAGAGGCATACTGCCAGGCACCGCTGTGATAAATCTGTTAACAGAACACCACAAACCACCAGGGTCACTGTTATAAGAGTGAGTGTGTGTGTGTGTGTGTGTGTGTGTGTGTGTGTGTGTATCTGTGTTATTCTAGCATTCTTCAAGTCGCCACAGGTGTGATGTCCCTTTGAAAGACATAACACATACATAGCACTGTCATTTAAGAGATAATTCACATTAAAAGGATTATTCAGTCATTATTTACTCACTCTCATGTTATTCCAAACCCATGTGAACCTCTTCAGACACAAAAAGATATGTTAGGCAGAATGATATGTTAGGCAGATCTAATTGTATGGAAAAGAGATGCAATGAAAGTGAATGGAGACTGAGGTTAACATTCTCCCTAGCATCTCCTTTTGTGTTTAATAGAAGAGAAAAACACATGGGTTTGGAACAATATGAGGCAAGTAAATCATGAGTGGATGAGCTATTATAGACACCAGATGACGCAGTCTACTGCAAGGCAGAAGGGAAAACATTAGATGGCTTGCCTTCCTGCACAGCACGCCATTCCTGTAAAAGTTTCTATAAAGCATTGTAACAGAACTGGACAGCAGGTGGCAGTCATGTGACTCAAAGACACGATCAGAGAGTATGGACAGCTGGGTGAGCATCATCTGATTATTTAGTACTAATATTATGATATGAAACAACTGAACTGAAACTAAAATAATAAATAATATAAAATAATGCTGCTCGTGAACCTGGAAAATTGTACTTGTAATGTATTACAAGTTAATTTCCTGTATTATCTTAGGATGAGACCAAAAAAAATAAAAAATAAAAAAAAGGGATTTGCCAAAATTATTTAAACAAAAATGTTTTTATTATAGCACAATGTTCAAAATTAAGGTTGAAAAAAAAAAAAAGTGTATATTTTAAGGTGATATACTCAGTCACCATTCAGCATTTTTATCCACGTCTAGCTTTTTTGCAGTTCACTTCAATGGTCCTGCTGTGTGACATAAAATGTGTGTTCTCTTTATTAATACAAGGACATAAAAACAGCAAGTATAATAAATAATTACACAAAAACGAAATAGTTTTAGAACAGTTATAGATCATCACACTGCAGAAAACTGCTGTCACTGCTTGAATTTCATGTCAACTATCCTGGAACACTATTATTATTATTATTATTATTATTATTATTATTATTATTATTATAATAATAACAATCTTCTGTTTATCGAGGATTTTGATTTGAATTATGATTTAGAAGTCATATGGTAAGAATAAAAGCCACTTGAAAGTGAACATCTTACCAATAGCGCAGAGTAGACGACTTGTGGATTGGGGTGGTCAAGAAAGAGAATGAGGCCTGGCAAGCAGCCTTGATCTTCAACAATAACTCGTCTGTTAAGGGGGTCAGCAGCTAAGTCCCTCAGCTGATTCACCACAGCCAAGGCATCTGGCTCCCCACTCATGGTGCTCTCACACTAAGGGCCATGTACATAAAACACGCAGATCGAAGCTGTGAAGCTGTAGGGATAGAGAAAAAATAATAATCATTTGATGATTGCAATCACCCTTTAAAAAGTACTTTGTCTTTGGAATGGTGCTTATATTATTCATATTATTACAGTGGTATTTACATGGAACACTATGGTACTTCAATGAAAACAATAGTTTTACCCTAGTAAAATTCCAAAAACATGGCATTACCAGCATGGTACATTTACAGAAAACATGGTCATACCATGGTGCTTTTACGTTATTGACAGAAAGCTCAAAATGTATAATATAGCTATATTATAAAATATAAATCCATAGAATCCATTTCAGAATAAAATTGATCAGAAACGTGTTTTGCTCTATAACAATTTTAAATAACAAAATTAAAAAGTAATAGTAAATAACAAAAAAAAAAAAAAAAAAGATTGTTTAATAGTAAATAACTTTTTTTTTTCTTAAAGTTGTCAAAAATTAAAATCTCCTCATCATTTACTCACCCTCATGCCATCCAAGATGTGTATGACTTTCTTCTGCAGAACACAAATATTTTTAGAAGAATATTTCAGCTCTGTTGGTCCATACACAATGGTGACCAAAACTTTTAATAAAAGGCAGCATAAAATAATCCATACAACTCTACAGCTGTGGCCAAAAGTATCGGCAGTGACAAACATTTTGTGTTTTGCAAAGTTTGATAATTCAGTATTTGTAGATTATTTTTTTCACATGGTATACTAGAAAACAATGATAAGTATTTCCAACGTTTTAAAGGCTTTTATTGGCAAAAACATTTATTATATGCAAAGAGTCAATATTTACAGTGTTGACCCTTGTTCTTCATAACCTCTGCAATTCGCTCTGGCATGCTGGATATCAGCTTCAGGGCCAAATCCTGGCAGATGGCGATCCATTCTTGCCTTAATAGTGCTCGGAGTGGATCACAATTCGTGGGCTTCAGCTTGTCCACTTACCTTTTGAGGATTGACCACAGGTTCTCTATGGGATTAAGATCTGAGGAGTTGCCTGGCCACAGATCCAAAATTTCAAATGTAATGATCTCCGAGCCACTTCAATATCACTCTTGCATTGTGACATGGTGCTCCATCATGCTGGAAAATGCACGGATCACCAAATTGCTGCTGGATCGTTGGGAGAAGTTGCTCTTGCAGGACGTTTTGATACCATTCTTTATTCATGGCAGTATTTTTGGGCAGAATTGTGGAGTGCCCACTCCCTTGGATGAAAAGCAACCCCACACATGGATGGTCTCGGGATGCTTCACTGTTGGCACGACACAAGACTCATGGAATCGTTGACCTTTTCTTCGCCAGACTATCGATTTTTCAGATGTCCCAAACAGTCGGAAGGGGGCTTCATCAGAGAAAACAACTTTCCACCAGTCTTCTACTGTCCAATCCTTGTACTTCCTGAAGAATTTCAGTCAGTCCTTGATATTTTTCTTGGAGAGAAGTGGCCTCTTTGCTGCCCTTCTTGACACCAGGCCATTGTCCAAAAGTTTTCTCCTCACTGTGCGTGCAGATTCACTCCCACCAACTTGCTGCCAATATTGAGCAAGCTTTGCACTGGTCGTCACACGATTCCGTAGCTGACTCCTCAGGAGAAGACAGTCCTGGTGCTTGCTGGACACTCTGGGATGTGCTGAAGCATTCTTCACTACAGTTGAACCTCTCTCCTTGGAAGTTCATGATGATCCGGTAGGTAAATGGTTCTTTCTGGTGCAATATTCTTTGCAGCAATTTCCTTGCATGTGAGGCCATTTTGATGCATATCGATGGATGCACGTCTTTCTTTACGTCTTTATTGCGAACAAGAACACAATGATTGTGTTATAATCTTATAATCCAATCAGAATGATAGTGATTTCACCTGACTAGTACTTGTTCACACTTTCCCAGGTGCTGCTGATATTACTAGTGAAATGATGTTAGCTGGTCATTTTGTGCCAAGGCCAAAAAAACCGTGAAATTTGGGTTTTTGTGATGAGGTTAATATTTGAGTTAATTAAGCTTTTTGCAATTATTTAAAATGCATCTGATCACTCTGCACACTAATCTAGAAACAATGTGAATCAACACCACAACAATTGAAGCAGAAAACTTTGCGAAACACAAAATGTCACTGCCAATACTTTTGGTCTCGGCTGTAGTGGTTAAATCCATATCTTCAGAGGTGAGAAGCAGGTGGGTGAGAAACAGATCAATATTTGAGACCTTTTACATTAAATCTCCAGTCCTGACCAGTAGGTGGCAATACGCACAAAGCATGAGTATTGCCAAAAAACAAAAGTATGTGGAAGTGAAAGTTGAAGTGGAGATTTATAGTAAAAAAAAAATATTTAAATATTTATCTGTTTCTCACCCACACCTACCATATTAATTTCTGAAGTCATGGATTTATCTACTAGAGTCTTATGGATTAATTTTATGCTGCTTTTATGTGATTTTGGAGCTTAAATATTTTGGTTACCATTCAATTGCATTGTCTGGACATAGAGAGCTGAACTATTGTTCAAAAAAATCTGTGAAAAAGTCATACGCATCTGTGATAGCATGAGGGTGCGTACATTATGAGATAATTTTAATTTAGGGGTGAACTATTCCTTTAACAAAAAGTAAATAAAAGTCAAATAAAAATGACATTGACAAAATATATTAAAATGAATAAAAATAAACAAATTACAAGTGAAAGATATACAGTTGAAGTCAGATGATTACATACACTTAAGTTGATTTAAACTCCTTTTTGAACCACTTCACAGATTTCATATTAGCAAACTATAGTTTTGTTAAGTCATTTAGGACATCTACTTTGTGCATGACATGAGTCATTTGTACAACAATTGTTTACAGACTGATTGTTTCACTTTTATTGCCTTTAGACAATTAGACAATTATCTTCTGATAGGAGGAGTACTTGTGATGTATTTTAAGGCCTACCTTCAAACTCAGTGCATCTTTGCTTGACATCATGCGAAAATCTAAATAAATCTGCCAATACCTCAGAAAAAAATTGTGGACCTCCACAAGTCTGGTTTAACCTTGGGAGCAATTTCCAAATGCCTGAATGTACCAAGTTCATCTGTACAAACTATAGTATGCCATAAACACCATGGGACAACGCAGCCATCACACCGCTCAATAAGGAGACTGTAACAAGGTTCACAATGGTAAAGGAGGCGGCTGAACCATCAAAATAATGGTTTAATGAAAACTTAAAAAGACACAGAACACGAACGCACACACTGCAGCTGCATGTGTCTCTCGAACTGCAGAAATTCTGCTGCACTTATCCCTCTCCTCAGCCGATTAACCTGATTTGGGGGGCGGGTGTGCAAAGTCACAGCCCCGCCCTTCTCCTCATCAAAGAGACTCATTCTGTCTCCTAGAGATGAATATAGTTTGGTGCAAAAAGTGCAAATAAATCCCAGAAAAACAGCAAAGGTCCTTGTGAAGATGCTGGAGGAAACAGGTTGATGAGTATCTATATCCACAGTAAAACAAGTTCTGTATCGACATAACTTGAAAGGCTGCTCAGCAAGGAAGAAGCCACTGGTCCAAAACTTGTTATAAAAAAGCCAGTTTACAAGTGCACATGGGGACAAAGATCTTACTTTTTGGACAAATGTCCTCTGGTCTAATAAAACAAAAATGTAACCCTTTGGCCATAATAACCATCGTTATGGTGTGAGGCTTGCAAGCCGAAGAATACCATCCCAACCTTAAAGCATGGGGGTGGCAGCATCATGTTGTGGGGGTGAGTTGCTGCAGGAGGGACTAATGCTCTTCACAAAATAGATGGCATCATGAGGAAGGAAAATATGTGGATATATTGAAGCAACATCTCAAGACATCAGCCAGGAAGTTAAAGCTCATCACAAATGGGTCTTCCAAATGGACAATGACCCCAAACATACCTACAGTTGTGGCAAAATGGCTAGAGGACAACAAAGTCAAGGTATTGGAGTGGCCATCACAAACACCTGACCTCAATCCGACAGAAAATGTGTGGGCAGAACTAAAAAAGCATGGGCGAGCAAGGAGGCCTACAAACCTGACTCAGTTACACCAGTTCTGTCTGGATAAATGGGCCAAGATTCCAGCAACTTATTGTGAGAAGCTTGTGGAAGCTACCCAAAACGTTTGACCAAAGTGAAACGATTTAAAGGCAATGCTACCGAAGTGTATGTAAACTTCTGACCCATGGGGAGTGTGATGAAAGGAATGAAATCTGAAATAAATAATTCTCTCTACTTTTATTCTGACATTTCACATTCTTAAAATAAAGAAGTGATCCTAACTGACCTAAGACAAGAATGTTTTCTACAGTTTAAATGTATTTGGCTAAGGTGTACGTAAACTTCTGACTTCAACAGTACATTAAGTGCACAGTGAATGAACACACGTAAACAGATGTGTTTTCAGTCTATTGGATATTTTCAATAAATGACAGGAATCAGGGTTGCATCGGCTGACGTCAATCTGTTACAATCCTGTCGTGCATCTCCTTCACATTGATTTATGGAGTATCTTCTAAACACGTTGCACATAATTTGGCTCTCATCATAGGAATGACACATCATGTGTAGGTCGTGTCTTGTGGCTTTACCGCTAATAACGTGGCCTTTAAACGGGGCCCGTGCTAAACGGCTAACACAAACACCACATTTTCAGCATCACAAGACAATGACAAATTGATTTATTATCATATGGGTCCTAAAACAGCACGTAGAAGCAAACGTTTGGTGCTGGTGGATCATAAAATTTAGTCTATACACATCAATGCAAGTGGATCTGAATGTTTGTGAACAAAAACAATGCAGCACGCAGAATCGGTAATCAGAATGAATTTCTTAAAAAGACACCTATAAACACAGATATAGATGTGACCAAATAATCTAATTACATGTATGACCCGTGCATTTAATTAAATTTGCGTGGCCTGTATCGTGTTAACCTTGTGTCAATCTGTGTGTGTTGTGTTGTTGCACTGTTGTCCACGAATAACCTTACAGCAACACGCCCAGGACGGCTCCTCGATTCAGATGATCCTCCTCAAATCAAAGGATCCAACCCGCCGACAACTGAACCGGTGATAGAGACGAAACTGAACGCGACCCGTAATAATTACGACGTCAGTAAAACATCGGTAAGACAGCTGTTCTGGTCAGTTTTTGACCATCATTAGCGGAGATTTCAGCACCCAGTGAAACGCATCCTGAATATAGACGCTCTGAGTGGAGCGTCATGGATTCTTGGCCAATAAGAGAGGGTTTTACTAAAAGACACGCTAATATCCATCCATCCATCTTCAACCGCTTATCCGAGGTCGGGTCGCGGGGGCAGCTGCTCCAGCAGGGGGCCCCAAACTTCCCTATCCCGAGCCACATTAACCACGCTCACAAAAAAAAGCTGTGATAATAGACCTTATTCACACTCCCTTAGTCAGTATCTTAAAGCGTTGGAGGGTGTAAGGAACACCAAAGCAAAAAAAGACTAGATTTTTGTAAAGCCTTGAAATATGATCATTTTTAAGGATTTTTTTTAAGTGTATTTTAATACCCCTATGTATATAGTTCTTAATTTTTGTGTTATTTTGTTTATATACGTTATTTACATGTAATATTTTGTATTCATATTATTATTTTTACAGATTTTCTTGCAATTATTGTTATTATCATTCTGTATTTGATTATTGTGAGATTTTTATACAAAATTAATATATATATATATATATATATATATATATATATATTTTTTTTTAAATACCAAAAAAAAACATTTTTCACACTCCGGGTAAAAATTCACTATTACATTTTAATGTCTTTCCAAAAGAGGAACAAATAGAGAGCGGCGGATTAAAACTGTAAAATGGGAGAAGATGCCAAATTTACTGTCACTCTCGCGAAACCCCCTCGCAGCTGTGGAATTATTATTATTATTATTATTATTTTTTTTTACTTATTTCAGGGTAATATAACGCAAAGCAAAATATTTTAAATCTACACTCAATGTTTAAAAAATGCATAATATAAAAAATTGCAAGAGTTACGCTGGTAAAAAAGGCGGAAACGCGTCATCACACTCTGTAAAAAGAGTTATTTATTTGTCTATTGTAATATTTTGATTGTTTTTTATTACAATAATAAATAAATAGTAAGAATAAATGTCAAAGCCAAGGAACAATTGATTTTTAATATATATCTATAATTATATTGTGTCTTCCTAAAATGCAAGGTTGCAATGCATGAGAAAACGACGGGAACTGATACAGGTCTGATAAAATAGAAAACAAATATCAACGCTTCACACTCATCCCAGTAGGTGGCGGAAATGCGCCAAACGCTGGTTTGCCAACCGCCATAAATCCAAAGAAGAAGAATGTTTTAAGCCGTTCTCTGAAAAAAAAAACTAAAACAACAACAACACACTGATAGCATTAGCGGCATGGCACAATCAGGAACCCGCCAGAAATTTTTTTTACCATTCACTTACCCATTAGAAATAACGACAACCTTTACACCCAAATAAGCGCGCATTTAATTCCGCACTGCCTTCGATGAAGTGTCTTTAATCAAAGATTTGTTGACAGCTCACTGGTAAATGGTGTAGTATTCGCTTGTGACAAGCGCTCCAAATTCACCACAATGAGCTTTGAAAGAAACAACTAGGAAATAGATTAGTGCAGCATTCAGTCTTCGGGCAAATGTTAAATGTGAAAACCATCATCTGCATGACAGCTCAGGCCAATGTGATCCTAGAAGGAAAAATGGAGACAAGTTTACACTTTACAGGGATTTTACAAGTATTTAACATGAAAAATAGGGCAGACTTATAAAAACAAATAGATATATTGCTACAATAATTTACATTAGTTTAAACGCTTGACTCCACATGTTTTGATCTGACAATGTCCTTGCAAAGATTCCTGATGATGAAGAAAGATGTGACTGTTGCTGAATCACAGCATGAGCTAAAGTCATAAACAGACAGAAATGGACCTAGTTTGTTTATAGAATTATTCACATGTACTGGACTGACTGTTTGGCAGCACTCATCCTGTGATTAGTGGAATGACCATGTTTATGTCTCTTCTAGACTTTAGGATCATCAAAGCCTTATGTATCATCCAGGAGTATTGTAAGAAGAATCGCCAGAAGCCTACCTCTGGCGCCATGTCCTCGTATCCACTTTCAGGTATGAGTAGTGGATGAGTTTCATGTTAATTTAAATGTGTCTGTCACGTAGACATGCATATCAGGCCAGCATGTAAAATATGCCTGATTTACAATTTATTCCTCATAGTTTGTGGCATGGTTTCAACAGTAATGGAAATTGTTTTAAAGCACAAAAATATGTAAAGTGTTGCTTCAACATACTTGTTTGTGTATGTTTTAAATATCGACTGTCATGTATTTCCATTTATTGTCTAATGTAAGTAGTCCCCCCAACATTTAATTGTATTATATCATTCCATTGTGTTTGTAATGTTATTGTTTTTCTATTTGCACTGTGTGCTCCTTTAAATCTGGTCAATCTTTGACTTTCTTAGTCTTTGACATTCAGTTCACCCATATCAACAGATTTCTGTCCTCTTGTCTGTTTTGATATCATTATAGTGCTGAGAATAAACAATCTTGAATAATGGGGTACAGGTTTTATTTCTCACAATCTAATGTAGCCTTTTCTAACTTGGTAACATTTAACATCAATTAATTAAATATGCAATGATATCAAACACACCTTGAAACTTTTATTGCTGTCTTTGTGTTTCTCTTTTCTCTATTGCCCTTCTTTCCAGCATGTCTGCTTTAGGTCAGTTCTGTCTCATTTTTGGAAGTCTTGGCCAAGAAACCTTTAAATAGCTTAAAACGCTGCATTTATCTAATAAAATAGTTAATGCTTAGTGCTTATAAAGTATAATGCTCTGTTTCTCTATATAACGGAGATGAATATCATTGTAAATCTTTACACTCTTATTGCACATGAAGCACTTTAAAGGAATGTTCCGGATTCAGTACAAGTTAAGCTCAGTCGACAGCAGTTGTGGCATAATGTCATTGAGATCTTTATGCTTGACCATTTTTCCTGCTTCCAACACATGAAATTCAAGAACTGACTGTTCACTTTATGCCTAATATATCCCATCCCTTGACAGGTGACATTGTTTCAAGATAATAAATAATTTGCTTAACCTGTCGTTTTCCCCCTTGTTATTGTTGGGATTTTGGTTGCACAATAAACTGCACCTGGGATTTTGCTCATTTTGACTCTTGCAGCCTCTATGTCTGTGACCGTCTTGGTAAGAAGAACATTTTTCAACATTCTACAAGTCGATTTTTAAAAAACTATTGGCTGATTATTCGGTTATCTGCCTTTTCCACCACCATAGTTATCGATATAGTGGCAAAATCCACTATTGGTCTACCTCTACTCATAATATTTATAAAGTCAGTTATTTAACCTATTTTGCCTTATGTTGAAGCTCAAGGTGGCCCTCCTGTCCCCATGGCTCCAGTTCCACCCCCTCCACCTTGGAGAGGAGCTATTCCGTCATTGAACTCATCAAAGAGCGGCGTGGGAAAAAGTCAGACCAGAACAAAATACTGGAACTAGGATCCAATAAGCCAGAGGTGCCCAATATGTTAGACGTGCTGAAAGACATGGGGAAAGTGAAGCTGTGCTCAGTTAAGAGGTGTGTATGCATATTGACATCGGTAAGGAGATACCATTATGGAGATTAAAGTATATAGATTTTTTCTGGTTGATGGCCACTCAAAACCCAAGCCTGTTGAACCCACAGATGCTGCAGCACTGATTGCCGAGGCACTGAAACAAAAGTTTGCTGTAGTGACAGCGAGTGTGAAAGCAGCTTTAACTTATCAGCCCCTGAGAACAAGTCCCATGTGGAAGCACCACTGGTAAGAATCAGTCACCCTTTAGTCAACATGTAAAAGGTAAACATCACTCTTTAATCAAGATGAAGCCAAAATTGATTTGTTCATGGACAATTCAACGGTGGACATTATTCCCAAAGCATTTGTTTTCATAATCTTTTATCAACATTTGCTACAACCTCTGAAATTTTTTTTTTGGCTGACATCACCAGACTTGTTTTCCAAACCCTGCCAGACCTTTTCTTGATCCCATCAATTTTCTATGGATAAAATCAGTCCTGTCTGCTTTTTTGTCCTTATTAAAAGTGTATTAAAAATTATTTTTACCTCAGTAATACAACATATTATGGATATACATTGGGATGTAAACCGTGAATTGCCAGTATTTTCAGCCTAAGTGACCAATGATTTTTTGTTGTTCTTTTGCAGTTTGGACAGCATATTTTTAAATCAACTGGAAGGAGGAAACTGTACTAAGATGGACACAGAATCTACTCTTCTGAGCCCTGTTGCTGTTAGAAGGTTAACCAGATAACTTTTGATTCCAACTAGTGAGCTAGATGTTTTAGTTTTTTTTTGGCTCTCAAAATCTTGTTTGTATTTTTGTAAATGAGCATGCACATACCAAAACATAATGAAGTCTATCCAGTTTCCCTATTGTTGTGTATCTTTGTAATTTTGCCCTTTGAAGAGTTCATCTCTCTGCAAATGTTGTACCTCTGTGGTCTCATTGCATGCTAGTTCCATTTTGCCAGTGATATGAAAAATGCTGTTTATTATTATTCGATTTTATGTAAGATTGTGTTTTTAGTTGGATGTTTAAGGTCTATAGAGCTCTTTGTGCACACTTGAATTTCTTGATAAAGGGCTAGTTATTGAAAGCAAGCACCAAAAGTATATTGACTTTTCTGGTTGCCTTAATAGTAGCATTTTGGTATTCAGAACACCTGTTGTCTTTTTGCTTTAAAAGGTACAATTCATAATTCATAAGTACTACTTGGCGCCAAGATGTTACGATCAGTTTTGAATGCTTTTCTTTCTGTCAGGCTATATAGCCTGTCTGTAGGAACAGTTATGCTGCATCACACCTTCAAACATCTGTGATCATAATAGGGAATAGAAGGTGCGATTTCAGTACTATACACACACACGTGTCGAGAGATTATATTATATATTTATATCTTTGCAAATTTGTTAAAATAAAAAACGAAAATGAATAAAAAAAAAAAAAGAATCACATGTACATAAGTATTCACAGCCTTGGCCATGACACTCAAAATTGAGCTCAGGTGCATCCTGTTTCCACTGATCATTCCTTGATGTTTCTTCAACTTGATTGGAGTCCACCTGTGGTAAATTCAGTTGATTGGACATGATTTGGAAAGGCATGTCTACATAAGGTCCCACAGTTAACAGTTCATAGAACAAACCAAGCCATGAAGTCCAAGGAATTGTCTGTAGACCTCCGAGACAGGATTGTATTGAGGCACAGATATGGGGAAGGGTACAGAAAAAGTTCTGCAGCATTGAATGTCCCAATGAGCAGAGTGGCCTCCATCATCCGTAAATGGAAGTTTGGAAGCACCAGGACTCTTCTCCCCAAACTGAGCAATTGGGGGAGAAGGGCCTTAGTGAGGTGACCAAGAACCTGATGGTCACTCTGACAGAGCTCCAGCGTTTCTCGGTGTTGAGAGGAGAACCTTCCAGAAGAACAACCATCTCTGCAGCAATCAGGCCTGTATGGTAGAGTTGCCAGTCGGAAGCCACTCCTCAGTAAAAGGCACATGACAGCCCGTCTGGAGTTTGCCAAAAGGCACCTGATGGACTCGGAACATGAGAAACAAAATTCTCTGGTGTGATGAAACAAAGATTTTACTCTTTGACCTGAAAGCATCATGTCTGGAGGAAACCAGGCGTCGCTCATCACTTGGCCAATACCATCCCTACAGTGAAGAATGGTGGTGGCAGCATCATGCTGTGGGAATGTTTTTCAGCGGAAGGAACTGAGAGACTAGTCAGGATCGAGGGAAAGATGAATGCAGCAATGTACAGAGATATACTTGATGAAAACCTGCTCCAGAGTGCTCTGGACCTCAGACTGGGGTGAAGGTTCATCTTCCAACAGGACAACAAGCCGAAGCACACAGCCAAGATAACAAAGGAGTGGCTACGGGATAACTATGTGAATGTCCTTGAGTGGCCCAGCCAGAGCCCAGACTTGAACATCTCTGGAGAGATCTGAAAATGGCTGTGCGCCGACGCTCCCCATCCAACCTGATGGAGCTTGAGAGGTCCTGCAAAGAAGAATGGGGGAAACTGCCCAAAAATAGGTGTGCCAAGCTTGTAGCATCATACTCAAAAAGACTTGAAGCTGTAATTGGTGCCAAAGATGCTTCAACAAAGTATTGAGCAAAGGCTGTGAATACTTGTAAATGTGATTTTTTTTTTTTTTTTTAATAAAGAAATTTGCAAAGATTTCAAACAAACTTTTCACGTTGTCATTATGGGGTATTGTTTGTAGAATTTTGAGGAAAATAATTAATTGAATCCATTTTGGAATAAGGCTGTAACATAAGAAAAAGTGAAGAGCTTTGAATACTTTCCAGATGCACTGTAGTTGTTTTGTGTAAGACTGACATACGAAAACACAGTATCTACAAATATATTAAGCTTTCCATCACTGTACCATATTTGCCGTTTATCCTCACCATATCATGAAAATTGTGTTGTCAGTGTTTAGACCTTTAAAATGTTTGTTTCTTTGCACACTTAAATGTAATCTTCACAGAACAACAAACCTACTTTACCTACCTTAAGGCCAGTGTGTTAGCATTATACTTTAATGTAGTAGAATCTACCATTTTAAGCCATTTTAAAGTAATCCAATATGTTGCAAGCACATGGAAGCAAAAACTTTTTTTTTTTTTATTACCGTTGCAATAATTAAGTGGGGTAATTTTTTATTTTTTCACACTAAACAGCTGTTTAAATGAACTTTAATTTCTTGAATTTTATTCAGTCAATGCCTTGATGCAAATTGCATTATTTTCTCAAATGTGTTTAGGTATTTCTGTTCAACTGCATTTTGACCAAATCAACCATCAACAGCACAAGCTTGTGCCATCTAATAAGAGAAACATTTTGTGAAATTTTATTCATCAAAAATCCAACCGCAACAAATATGTATCAAAAGGTTATACGGCAAAGCCTTTACAAAATGGCTTGACACAGGTTGTCTCCCCAAAATGGCTGTTACAAGAAACTGTAAACAGTTTTGTTTTTTAAATCAACAGTCTTACAGCACTTACAACAAAAAATACAAATCACCTAAAATAAAGCACCTTTTCTCTTTATACATTTTAAGAGAAGCACAAAAACAACTGTTCATTCTGTACAGAATCCAAAACAACACACAAAAAATGGAATGTTCAATGTTTAGAATAAAATGAAACCAATTCTCCTCCATATATATTTAAAAAAAGGTTTATCCACAACACAAAGGCAAAGGGTCAGACAGTGCACTAAATGGACAATGTGATGAGTTTAAAATGAAAACAACAGTTGGTTTGGTTGTTTAGCTTTGTGCATAGTTTTAAGGCATCGTGTAGAGTCTTCCAAAGAGACAAGAGTGGCTTTTGAGACATTCTGAGAAGGAGCACTTACCTTCCTTTACAAAATACAGAGAGAGAGAGAGAGGGTGGTGGCTACCTACAAAAGGCACCTTAACTTTCTTGTTTCTCCCAATAAGCAGGTTGGTGAAACCCTGAGCAGAATCCATGGAGTAAATTTAGCTACAAGATTCTTCTTCCACGGTTGAAAGGGTCTGTCTCTACGTTTGCCACCTTTCAAGGAGTGATGTTCCTTTAACACATGGGCTTTGTCTATAGGGGGGAGAGAGATACAAATGGCATTCGATGTGTCACACTGACAGAGTTGCAGTCCAATCAATTTGTTGAACATCAGCAGTAGTCTTCGAAAAATGTACAAGTGGTTTACGTCTGTGCTTAAAAGGCAATAAATTACAGAACTAATATGATTTGTATAGAAAACAAAGTGTGTAAACAGTCTTCAGAGGCAGCAAAATGACTGGGCTCTTCACATTTGTAATTTTTGTACACAAGGAGGAAGATTGATTTGCAGAAGCACTAGCACGTTCACACACGCATACACACGGTCTCTTGGTGCAGTTGTAAAAACCTCTACTATAAATCCTCGAGGTGTTGCAAATCACTTTCAGAGCAAATCTTTCAAAATGGCATTTTAAAGCCATAGGAGGGGGCTTCCTTCTTACCCCTATATTTCCTTACGGTCTCTATCAAAGCATCAGAGCTGAATTGGTAATGAACAAAAACAAAGAAGGTATTTAAATAAATACATCACAAAAATTAAAAGGAAAAATTGCAGCAGTAGCCAAATGAGGTATCTATGTATTGCTCTATGTCAAAGGGGTAAATGAGAGCTTAAAATTAATTAAATAAACCAACAAAAAAGAAAAACAAATCATCAGTGGTTGTAAGAGATGGGTGGCGAGCAACTCATATGTGATGTAAGATGTCTGGCTGAGGGCAGTAGAGGTGTTCTCCCCAAAGTATGCGTTGGGGTGTCATGACTTCTGGCTTCCCTGAGATAAGGCTCTGGAACTTGGCTCCTCAGTGACTCGGGTCAGCTCGGATTCCCCCTCCTCTGAGCTTCCCGACGCCTCGGGCTCCATGGCACTCCAGCTGGCCTTGTTCAGGCCCAAATGGCCGAGCATGGTCTGAGAGAGCCGGGTGTCCGAAAAACGTGCCCACTCGGCAAACAGAGGCTCCACCACATAGGTCATGAAACCTGGTGATCGAGAACAGAAATCAAACGTCACTAAATTAGTCCCATTGCTGCTACAACTGAGCCAGTTACAGTTAATTTATACTAATATTATCATAAGTATCTAAATTGGGTTTATGATGCGCCAAATATTTCACATGGACTTAAAAAAAAACACTTTTGTGGCAGTTGCAGTTTTCACTGAGAGACAGAGACTAGCTCATATAATATATTTAAAAAAATACCTGCTAAATAATAACATTGTAATTTTTTCATAAACACATTCATAAAAAGTAGATCAAGACAAACTTGAATAACAAATAAGGAGTTTACAAATCAAGATAAGTTGGTTAGTTAGGTCGGTTTGTTTATTGAACAAACATAACACAAAGTACAATTTCATGGCTGATGAGAAATATTCAATCATTGGTAAATGTTCCCAATTCACCGACCAGTGGCAAGAAGTCAATTTTGGACCCTGATCACGATCAAAGTTGGAGCATGTAAGCAAGAGCAGTACTTTCTTACCGATTTGAACACTGGATATGGTGTTGGCTTCACGATCACACAGTGGACTGACTTCAAGTTTATGCTTCTTTTCAATGTCACCTAAACAAGACGAGATAGCAAGCAACATAACAAGGCACTTTGATTAACTTTTTGACATGGCGATTGAACAAAATATCAGAGCAAGATCATGATATTGGGCACCTTGGTGGAAGAATTCATCTGTAACTTTTTCACTCCACTGCTTGCTGAGCTCCCATGGTCTACATGGGTTACAGATATCTGCACACTTCAAGGCCATCTGGAACCAAAACACATGTAGATTAAAGCTGGTTTGTGCTTGTTTTAAGAGCCCAAACTAGTTTTCTTGTATTTAGCCATCAAAATAACAACAGGACTTAAAACTTGGATTAAAAGATCTTATCCCATCATAACATCAAAACATCAATGTAACTTATCACCTTAAAGGGTTAGTTCAACCAAAAATTCTCATCATTTACTCACCCTCATGCCATCCCAGTTGTGTGACTTACTTTCTTCAGCAGAAAACAAATGAAGATTTTTAGAAGAATTTCTCAGCTCTTTTGGTCCATGCAATGCAAGTTAATGGGTGCCAAAATTTTGAAGCACCAAAAATCACACAAGTCAGCATAAAAGTAATCCATAAGACTCCAGTGGTTTAATCCATGTCACCAGAAGCGATATGATAGGTGTGGGTGAGAAACAGATCAATATTTAAGTCAATCTTTACTATAAATTCTCCTCTCCGCTCAATCCGGCTGGACTTTCACTTTCACATTCTTCTTGTTGTGTTTTTGGTAATTCAAATTCTTCATGAATATGCCCCCCTAATTGGAGGGTGAAGAATTTCAAGCAAATATTGATCCGTTTCTCACCCACACCTATAATATCACTTCAGAGGACATGGATTTAACCACTGGAGTACTTTTATGCTGCTTTTGTGATTTTTGAATTCACTTGCATTACATGAACCTACACAGCTGAAATATTCTTCTAAAAAGTTTAATTTGTGTTCTGCAGCAGAAAGTAATACACGCCTGGGATGGCATGAGGCTGAGTAAATGATGAGACAATTGTAATTTTTGGGTGAACCATCCCTTTAATTTTCCATAAGAATGCATTATAATGACCACAGTACAAAAAATCCCTCTTAAACAGTATCATTGGGTTAAAATATCTAAACATTCTTAAAATAAAGAACTTGAAGTGACTGCAACACTATTGCTGATTGTTTGCAGAGACACTGAGTGAATTTTGTCTTGTTCCACTTCTTGTTTTCTGCACAAACCTCCCTACACGTATCATTCCATTACTAGTTTTCTTAGTCATTTTCGTAGAGCATTTTTTAAATGTTGAACTCCAAATTCCCACCTGCAGAATGAAATGTCGATGAGAAGCGTTTCCCAAACAAAGGTCATCCTCATCTAGGTGAGTCCTGAAGCGGGACAGGTACTCATTCTGTCTGCTGATGTCTGTGGCCAGAATCAGCGAGCCCAGCTGCCTCTCTATACTCAGACTGTGAGAGACACAACAAACTCCAATTAAAAGGGACATCTTGTGGAAAAGGGATTTTCCTTGCTCTTTTGACATGAAAGTGTTTGAGACCAAGTAAACATACTCTAATGTTCACAATGCAAAGCTCTCACCACTGTTCACCTTTACCATTAGCAGTAAAAACAAGCCAATCAATACTGCTGGCACACAGAGGTTAGCTAATTATAATAATTATTTATTTTACAAATACACTACATGGTGGACACCCAAATAACACACCAATATGTGCTTGTTGATCATTTCAAAACCATGGGCATTAACAGGAAGTTGGTCCTCCCTTTGCTGCTGTCCACTAGTTGTTAGCAAAAGTGAGGTCAGGAACTAGTGTTTTGCAATGTTTGAAAACAGTAATGTAACACTAAATTATGATTATTATTGTGTAAGAAACATTGACTAACATTATAAGTGGACATAAGAAAACTAATTAAATGCCTAAAGCATACATACACTATGTCAAAGTGAAAAAGCGTGTTGGAGACACTGACCTGTCCTCGGTGGGCAGATGGGAGAAAACTTCGGTTTCTCTCAGCAGACCCACTGCAGATCTCCAGTGGTGATTCTCCAGAACAGAGGTATTCTACAAAGCAACACACACATCCGTCAGCAGTGAGTGACTTTGACATATTTACAAATAAAGCAATTGACTTGGAACATAAAGAGGATTATAGAGCTAATGATTTGCTGTAATCCCATTGGATGGTGCGCTAACCCTGTACAAAGCTGCAAGGTAATGGTTGGTTTTGATTAGGAAAGGCTGGTTGACTCCAGGGTGGTCCAGATCGTGTGTGGCTGCTGCCAGCAATCCTAAGAGGATGTCACATGATGTGAGGGACTGGGCAAGCTGTGAACACAGACACAAACCGTCTTTAAGTGTACCGTAATTACCAGTAGTCATTTTTAAAGGAATAGTTCACAAAATTTTAATTCTCTCATCATTTACTCATCTTGTGAATTACTTTCTTTAGTTTGTAGAAAACAAATGAAAGATGTGAGAAGAATATCTCAGCTCTGCAGGTCCACACAATACAGGTGAATAGTGACCAAAACTCTGATGCTTCAAAAAGCACAAAGGCAGAAAAAAAAACATATGACTTCAGTAGTTTAATGCCAGTCTTCTGAAGCGACCTTTGGGTGACTATAAATCATGACATCAGCAATCTCCTTGAGAATCATGATTTAAAGCTCTATTACACATCCTAGCACCACCAAGTGCTCTGTGCATGCATCAAGTACTAGAAGTGTAATCAAGCTTCAAATCATGATCACCAAGGAGACTGCTGATGTCATGATTTATAGTGGAAAAAGGAGTTACATATTGGTCTGTTCTCCCCCAAAACCAATCGTAGATCACTTCCGAAGACATGGATTAAACCACTGGAGCCATATGGATGCAGCCTTTATGTGCATTTTGGAGCTTCAAAGTTGTGGTCACCATTCACTTGCATTGTATGGACCTACAGAGATGAGATATTCTTCTAAAAATCTTTGCTTGTGTTCAGCAGTAGAAAGTCAAACACATATATAAATATGTGAGTGGGATCAGCAATGTCACTGCAAAAAAATATGTATTTAGCTTTCAAAAGAAAAGGTTGTGAGCTTGTGAATTGTATGTGACGAAAGAGAAAAACTGGGCACTACAAACTAATATATTGACAATAAAAAAAAAAAAGACAAACTGGGTGCTACAAACTAATATACTGACAATAAATAGCCAGCGCAACATGCCTGCAAAATCGAACAAGCAAGTGCAACAAAAAATCCAATTTGTTAACAAACTGCTCAATTTGTGCAGTTGTTTTTAATGAATGATTCGAAAAAGGAAACACTGATGCATGAACATCTTAGCCAGGTTTAGCAGAAAGACTCACCTTGGGTTCTCTAAGGTAACAGTGCATGGCCTGGGTCACGTCAGCAGCATGGACTGCATTGTGGTACGGGTTCTGATTGTGGTAGTCTTCTTGGACCAGAACTGCAAATCAGAACACGACATCCAATGAGAGCTATATTAGCATATAAGTTCAGTTTACAGATGTCATTCTAAAGTGTACTTTAACGTTTTGAGTCACTTTGGTAAGATACTTTTACCAAGATCATGAAGATACACAAAATAATCTGTTACGCAAGACTAATTTAGCAAAAACCAGTGATGTCAAACATAATTCAGTCTGAAAAAAACACTTACCTAAAAAGCGACGCACTTTAACCATGTCTAACTGGAAGAGCTCAATGAGGCCATATTGATTCAGCAAATTAAATGTCAAGTAGACAAGACTGTTACCTGAAAAACAGAATACATACATGTAGGACTAATGTCTAAAAGAAACACTTTTGCTCAATTTTGCACATGTGCGTTTCAACCAGCAGGTGGCGGTGTTGACCGCAAATGAATGTGAACTATGTACAGTTGCTTGTGACAGTGTATTTTACAAGAATGAGGGAAAAGCTCAAAATGCTTTTACACACATACACAGAGGTATGAACAACAAACATATTTACCATTTGTAAGTCTGTCAAAGAGGAATATGTTGAAATTCCAGCTTCCAACCTTTTCTAGCATACACTGTGAGGAAATGAAAACAGATGAAATGTCAAGAAATTTCAAAACACAATGATGTAAACTAAAACATCATTAAAATGTCACCAAATGGTATTTGGAGGGAAACACTTTCAATCGATGGCATGAGTCTTGGGCAAGGCTATCTGTGTTTGCTGATCAATGTCACTGAATCAGAATGCTCAAACAAACTCAATGTTTTGAAAGTGCCACAGAACCACAGTGTTTTTACTTTTTCCATACACATACTTTGGCCTGGCCGCAGTAGTCCTCATCCAGAATGTGGAGGGGGTTGAGGTGTGGTGGTCCTCGTAGCAGACGGGACGGAAGCAGGTGTCGCTGAAAACTAAAGAGCCTCCGTATTCTCCGAACTGGGATCGACCCTGCTGACTCAGCACGGGCTATATATACACATATGAGATGACATGAAAATTCCATAATGCAGGACACCGAACAGCTATCATTGTTGTGACTTGAGCTTTGGACTTTGTCAAAATCAACCCCACCCTCACCCAGACTTGAACCCCTGCTGTTTTAAAGTTAGGTTGCTATCGTTGCAATTGTCATGCTCAGGCAGCCTACAAGAGGTCACGCCTGATTGGAGCACAAAAGGCGAGACCAGTCCAAAAAGACTCTTTGAAACAGAGTTTCACCATAACAAAAGAGCAATAAATCTTGTCATGCACTCTTAAATGTACGGTTCCCATAAATACGCTCACCTAAATCACTAGTATTAGCAGAGACAATATATGCACTACTGCAAGACTTTGGGGAAAATGTATTAAATATAATTTGGCTATTTTATAATAAATCGGTGAGAGGGATAAGCAGTAGACTGCAACAGTAGGGTTCTGAAAGTAAAAATTATATTCAAAATCTACTTAAATGCTTCTTTTGAAGTATGGCTGTCACTAATATGAAATTTGTCTGGTGATTAAATATAATCTGTCTCAATGATTATGCATGCAATTATTTAATAACAATAACTGTGATTAACAATTTAATTGCCAGTTATAGGGCTTGTCACGATTATCTGTCATTCAAGGTGCATGTGTGCTTATGCAATAGTATAATATTTTTCTGTCCTAAATTCTTCACTTCCACACGTTTCTTTAAGGCTCTCCAATGAAACCCACAAGCCCTTATTTCACATGTGGAGCATATGCATTGCGGCGTCACATAAAGGTGGTATTGAATCAAACCTCAAAGTAGTTATTGGAATTTGAAGTACACAATAATCATGGATCTCAAATAATATAATTATATAATATAATACTTGTGATAAGCTTATTTAAAAGCCAGAAGTAGTAAGTGTCATTTTAACATCACTATTTAAAAGTCATGTTCAATTACTTAATTCTTACTATACTAAGTACTACACTACCCATAATTCTGAAGAGAGATCCACCAATTAGAAAATTTGCTGTTAAAATGGAAACAGGAATCACAACAGTGTCCACAAACTAGCAAGATACCATATTGTCAGGGGTGGAAAGAGTACTGAAAAATCACACTAAAGTAAAAGTATGGTTACTTCCCAAAACATTAAGTGTGAGTAGAGTAAAAGTACCAGTCCTAAAAACTACTAAGGTAAGAGTAAAAGAGTAGCTCATTTAAAATAACTTATGAGTAGTCAGTATTGAGTACTGAGTTGCAAAATATATTACCCATTATAATAAACACTGTATGCTGCAATTTAAAAATGTACCACACATACCATAATTTACATTCCTTTTTATGGCTATTCGTTGCCAGAAAGAATACAAAAATATAGGTATTTTTGACTGCCAACTTAAAAAATACATCACTACACGACACACTACATGAATCTGATTCTAAAAAAAATAAAAAGGACAACATGATTACAAAAATTAAAAAGTTATTTTCAACACACTGATCACCTTTTAAATTGTAATGTATGAAACAATTACACTATATACACATCTATTTATGTAGGGTAAACCTTAATGCTGACAAAGCGAGTTATTGTTGCATGTAAAACATGTTCAAAACAATGCAAGGAATGTCAAAAACACAAAATAAAAAAAAAAAAGCAGTGTCATGTCCCGCACAATAGAGGAGGTAGAGCAGGGGTGGGAAAAGTTGTTTGGTACAGGGGCTACATCATGCTTTAAAGGAATAATTCACACAAAAATGAAAATTCTCATCATTTACTCAACCTCATGTGTATGACTTTCTTCAGCAGAACACAAATTAAGATGTTTAGAAGAATATCTCAGATCAATATTTAAGTCCATTTTTACTATAAATTCTTCTCCCTGCTCAGCCAATCTGCACTTTAACTTTCACTTTCAGATTCACATTATTCATTCATATCATCCCCTACTGGGCAGGGAGAAGAATTTCAAGCAAAAAAGGACTTAAATATTGATCTGTTTCTCACCCACACCTATCAAATCACTTTTGAAGATTTGGATTTAACCACTGGAGATGTATATATCACTTTTATGCTGCCTTTGTGCTTTTTGGAGTGACAAAATGTTGGCACCCATTCACTTGCATTGCATGGACCTACAGAGCAGAGATATTCTTCTAAAAAAATCTTCATTTGTTTTCTGCAGAAGAAAGAAAGTCACACATTTGGGATGGCATGAGGGCGAGTAAATGATAAGAGAATTTCCATTTTGGGGTGAACTATCCCTTTTAGTAGTACATGAGGGGCCATACTGTACTCCTTTTGATACACAATAATCCATATTGATTTAATTACTGTATATTTTATGCCCAGAAATAGTTGTGTACTCGTTCTAATGCATTATTCACAATTTTCTGAATATTCTGCTGAAGTATTGCTTTACAAATTTTGATACTTTTTTATCTGGCATTAGAAAAAAACATGATCAAGGCTAAGCATAATTATACATTTTTTATCATCTCTACTTCCCTGGAAATTTACTATACAAAAGGAACACACTCTCTACATCAGGGGTCGGTATTATTAAAAGCCTAACAATATTATTAAAAATATTAGATCAGCAAACCAGTGGTGGTCTTTCTGTCATGATCGATGTAATGAACACCCCTGGTCTAGAAGTAGAAAATAGGACAAGTAAAGAAAATTACTCATTTTATCATTGATATCGAGGACTTTTTTTCCCGATAAACATCAAGATCCTTTTATCACCCAGCCCTATTGATAACACCGCATTAATCTCTCACAGCAACCCAAAAATGTCAGTGATAGATAGTTAAATTACAGGCTACGCTATAGACACTAGCAGAATTAAAGCTGATATCTGGCTTGATCAAGTCAAACATACATGACACGATCAAGCAATTGTTCTTTTTTCACAGTGAAGAGCATTTTCAGGTGTTGACCTGCTGTTTGAGGCATAGTCCAAATTCATAACAATTGGCATCAGATCTACAGCTGCCGTTAACATTTTCTATGTATGTTTTGATTTGACGGGAGTCACAAGACTCTCGTAGCCAATCTTGTTGATGGATAAAAATAAAATCAGGACAGGGAAGTAGCGAACACAGATGGAGGGAAAATAGCGCAATAAACGTACAGTTACAGCACTTAAAATGTACCAATGTATACCATTTTTAAACTACTTAAAAGTAAACTTTCTGGGGATTAGGACTTAAATGACAGTAACGTAAGTATTTGTAATTCGATATAGTTAGCTGCTTACCTAATTTAAGTTCAAATCTGTTAGACATTTACTAAAAAGAGTAACTAAAACACACAAAACCCCAGACTGAATCAATTACATTAGCAATGCGCTATCAGAGTAGTTCATCAATTCCCCAAGTACAAAGTTATGTATTCATCTCTGATTTGGCTTCAAATCAAATGCTGTAATATTGTGATTCACCTGCCAGCTTACTAGTTTGTTTCTTAGCATAGAACTAACCCTATGGAGAAAATGAATTGGAAAAATACTTCTGAAACAAAGGATGTCTGTTATAATTTTTAGTGCTTTGATTGCCCATGTATAAAAGGTAGAATTGTGTGTGATTGGACAAGCATCTTGTTTCAATACTTACAGTGCAAAGTGCGGAAATCGATGCCCAGGTATGGGTGCGAGCCTCTTCGTTCAGGTTCAAAGCCTACCTGACTTCTCACTCTCACATCTCCTAGAAGGCATAACACACAGGTCCTCAAGATATTTGTTAGCAAACACAATGTATGCTTTCACCCACAGCAGGGAAACAGGCTTGGCTATGGGGGGGACAGAAACATACACACAGGCGATGGAAGGAGATTGGGGGGGGGGGGGGCATGCGTCGCCATGCTGAAGTAGGACTTATGCATTAGTATTCAGACGGCTAAGAGCACAGTAGGACGAATGGGAGACAGACAAGCTTGAGCTTCAGCCCAGAACAGAATGGACAGAAAATCAGAGGGACTTCAGCAAGGCTGGCCAAAGCTCTAAAGTCACATCTGTTAAAAGTCATTCAATAGGCCTTTTCATCAAACTCTTGGCTGCATGTGTGTGCGTGCATTTGCATGGGGAGGGAGAGAGGTGGTAGGACGCATAAACTTTGACGGAGTAATAGCAGCCTCCAACATGTCAGTCAGTACTGATTGGAGTTCATGTGCAATATTAAGTAGTCAACATGTAAAATAAGTCATTAAATTAAAAAACAGCCTCCCACCAGTTTATTTACTTACTTGAAAACAGCTGTTTGAATATTACACAAGCCCCTATCAAAATACCAAAACTGAATTACAATTACATAAAAAAAAATAAACACTTAAAAAAAACAAAGAAATAAATAAATAAAAAAAATACATGACTTTTCAAATGATAAAAAAAAAAAAAACAACAACGGCAATCATAGATTCGGACTGAACATACAAGAGTGTAGATCAACGCCACATGCAATAGGCGAATCAGACATTAAAAAAAAGACAAAGCTACTCTGACATGCAGAATTAAAAAGCCACGGAGGTTGAGAAAGCAAGAGCCACATCCAAGTGACCACCATCGATTAGGGTCTTTTTGTTTTACGTTAAACCTACTCAACTTCTTGAATGTAACCAGAAATTCTCTCCTGACCCATAAATATTTTAAGACTTTTAAACGTGAGAAGTGACACTGAATAGCTGTGCCCATTGATGCAGGTCTTTAAGGAGGAATGGTGTGGAAGAGTTGTTAAAGGGATAGGTCGTGAAAGCGAGTGTGCGGTTGTCTCTCCTTGTGAAGATGACTTGGTTCATACCTGGTGTAAACACGAATGAGGGTTTGATTGTTTTGTTTGTCACAGCTTAAAAACAAAACAAAAAAAGAAATTACGATCAAATATTAGGTCAGGGTTAGCTTTAGCTTTAACTGGAGTTTTGGCTATTGCTCTAGGAAGTTATGTTAAGGACGTGTAGCTATTTCAGGTTATTCAGTATGTTTTAGCGTCTTTGTCATGTATTGTTCAAGACAGAAGGCAAGGCAGTCAGTGTAACATGACAGTTGATGCTTGTAAGAGGAATTAAAGGGATGGTTCACCCAAAAATGAAAATTCTCTCATCATTTGCTCACCCTCATGATATCCCAGGTGTGTATGACTTTCTTCACAAGGGGCTGGTTGCATAAAACTGTTTTAGACTAGTCTCACTAGTTAGTAGTCTAAAATGTTGGTCTTATTTTATTCAGTCAGTTGCATAAATACTTAGATCAGTCTAATTTAAGACCAAAATGTAAGACAGCAGACACCTAGGCTAACTTTTGTTTACATTCCATGTTGCCATGGAAAGTGGAGCCAATCCATCAGTTGAGGGATGAAAGGGGCTTGAGTTGAGACTTTGACTTCAACCATTGTAACAAAATGTCATGTTTTTGTTTTTAAATTTGGGTTAAAATCACTAAATTTGTTCATTAGAATCAATTTTGAGCACTGTAGTACTCCAATGTCGTCCAATGTCAGCCATTTGAGCGTGCAATGTCAGCCATTTCAAGCTGTTCAGTGGCTTACATTTCCCACAATGTAATGCAAAATACACAGTTTTACTGAAGACAACAGTGAGCTTGTTTTATGCAACAGTCTTTATATGGCATCTTTAGCTAGTCAAACTAATTGTTATATGCAGTCTTAAGTTAATGGCTATGTTTATGCAACCAGCCCCAGAACACATTTGAAGAAAAATATCTCAGCTCAGTAGGTCCTTAAAATGCAAGTGAATGGAGACTTCTTTTTTGAAGCTCCAAAAATCACAGACAGTCAGTATAAACGTCTTCGACACGACACCAGCAGTTAATGTATTCTAAAGCGAAATGATCACTTTTGGTGTGAATTTTTTTATATTTATGCACTTTTAAACTATAAATCAAAAGCTTCACGAGAGAGTGGAGTTCAAGCAGTCTCTTGTGTGGTGTTTTCAAGTTGCCATGATACGGAGGTAATCTCACGTTCGCCACTCGGTTGAGACATCCAGGATAAGCACATAAACACACCATTGTGAGTAAAGAAACAGATAAATGCAGATCTAAACCAAAACCAACCAAACTACTGTACAGCGTTCCTCCTGCGACATGAGGTTGACTAAATTACAGAATTTTTGTAATAGGTGAAAACTTATTTTATAGAGATTCTCACAATGCCAAAAACGTATGCCATCACATCGCTTCAGAAGATATGGATGTAACCGGCTGTCATCTGGAGTACTTTTATGTTGATTTTGGAGCTTCAGAATTTTGGCACTCATTCACTTGCATTGTATGGACCTATAGATCTGAGATATTCTTCTAAAAATCTTTGTGTTCAGCAGAAGAAAATCATAACATCTGGGATGGCATGATGATGAGTAAATCCGGCATGGGAAGGTGAATGCCCTTTTCAATGCCCATTTTGCATATATTCAATGTTTATACATCAGGCCCCTGGATCTTTCAGAGCTGTTCTATTCAAAGGGGCACAGTAAAACTCAAGAAAGTCCCGCGGGTCAGCAATCAGGCGGGGTTTGATAACTATTCAATCAAATGACAATTAAGGGAAATTCTAAGCAATTCCCATTTGAGGAATTACTTAAACTCTGGATTTAATGAAGAAATTATCAGGCTTTTTGACTGATGGTAGATGCTCTCCATCCCCTCTCTGTTCCACAATCTGTTGTATAATGGGTGTTCTTGGTAACTTCCAGTGCAGAGTGGTACAACTACCCTATGTCTGCATTTGTTTAAAGGTTGAGAGTGTGTATGTGTGTGTGTGTGTGTGTGTGTGTGTGTGTGTGTGTGTGTGTGTGTGTGTGTGTGTGTGTGTGTGTGTGTGTATAAGACTGGGAAGATGGTGCTTACCTAGCATGCGAATATACAGAGCAGTTTGATCAGAGCTGTCATAGGAGATTGCTCCACGTCTCTGCAGGGGAAGAGATGCAGACTGACGTCAGTATTTGCATTTACTCAAACACATGAGAAAAACTCATATGCAAGCCAAATTCTCAGCAGTGCATATTCAAATACAGCTCAACCAATACTACCATTACTCACAAAAAACACTTCATATATAATTTGATGGTTTGCTTTTATTAAGAGAGCCTATTTTTTTCACCAACACGTTTCTTCTGTGTCAAGTGTTTTTCACTTGGAACCACTTACCAAAAAGTACTTTATGTAGCTTTTATGAGTGTAAATAACCAACTGATTTAAATCTGCTTGTCTTCTAACCATTATCAAACAAACCAGATTAGAAATTTGAGTTTTTAAAAAGAAAGAAAGTTAAAATGGCACCTTCTTGTCCTGTAATATTTCTAAACACCTCTCTTATGAGTGATTGGCCAAATTGTGACTTAAACACTCAATCTCACCATAACCATGTGAGTGAAATGCTGGAGGGCTTAACATTAGCTCAACCCTCTTACAAACCCTGCCTTCACTGCACGCACACACTCACTGCAATTTCCCAGCAGCAGGAGGAAACTGGAGCGGGGAAGCCTGCTTCACTGAACTAAGTGTGCATCATCTGTCCTTGGTAATCTGCTCTCCTGTCCATTACACTTCCATACAGGACCACTCAGATTAATTTAAGAACAGACACTCATACCACTGCTCATGATGCCCCTTTGCATGTGATTGGCCTATCCAGGTACAGTGGGCTGAACATTCCCTGACCACAGCACTTGGAAGAGGCTTCAGTATCGAACATGCTAATTAAGTACTCGCAGTTTCTTAAAAGGTAGCACAGGTTTGTTTTTAGATGTCACCAACACAGCTGGCAAAAAGAACAGCCTGAACAGTAGAGGACAGCATGAAGGTTTATTCTGAAATTCTTTGCCAGAAAAAAAAAAAGAGGAATGGATTAATAAGCCGACCTCTATGCATTTTTTTATTTTTTGTTAAAAGGACCAAAAACATTTATATTGTGTCTTTATTAACTCAACCTGGTTCCAAACCTGTAGGACTTTCTTCTGTGAAACGCAGAAGTAGGTGTTAGGAAGAAGGCATCTTTCTTCCATACAATGAAAGTGTACAGCTTAGGCTAAACATTCTAATTCTGCTTGTGTGCTCTACAGAACAAAGCAAGCCCATAATGTTTGAGACAACATGAGCACAATGTTTGGGTGGACCATCCCTTTAAACGCATTGCACAATCATTTAGAAACTAGACTTTTGGAGAAGAGGATAAGGAGAAAATCTCATATGCTTTAATAAATATTCCAAAAAGAACCTGTGCACCACACACAAAGACAACCATTTCACTGTAGCTCTTAGATGGCTGGTCAGGATGTCCCCAGATGCATACAATTCAGCCTCTGACGTCAATAGACTGGACCAATTTGCATACTTGATTTTTATCCATTAACAGCCCTCCTGCGCCTCGAGCCCCTGTCCAATAAAACTGCAAATGCACATGAGCTGCAACTACTACAAGGATTTTAACACAATATGCACACGCATAATCCAGACAGAGGGTCCTGTAATCTGCAGCATAATTTGGTTGGGGTATTAACATGCTGGAGGCCAGGCCACAGTTTGAAAGGCCATAAATGATGGCAGTGCTTCATGTTAAGTTAATAATAGCAGAGCAAATGAACTGTAAAACTGCTAAGTGAATATCAGTGTTGAAGAAGCTTCTTTGAAACTGCAGCTTGCCTATTATAAGCTACTTGTGGTTTAAAGGATTTAAACTACATTTAAGTAGTTACAAAAAATAGTTAGCTACACTAAAAATTACAAAAACGACATCAAATCTACTCTAGGGGACAATATCTTTAACAAATTTACACAAAATACAACCAATAAAACTGCAAAACACTTTATATAGCAGTGTATATAGTCTAAAAGTGATGAACAGTAGCATTTAACTAGTATAAATACTTTACAACAAAACAGACGACGCAGGGACTTCTGCGAGGGGACTTAAACAAATCTGTGAATCATTTATCTGTGAAAGGTTCAGCCAGACAAACTGATTCTCTAAAATGAATCTGATTTCACAATCATTGCCTTTACATTGTTTAACTTGGGTCAAACATTTTGGGTAGCTTCCACAAGCTTCTCACAAAAAAATTGCTGGAATTTTGGCCCATTTCTCCAGACAGAACTGGTGTAACTGAGTCAGGTGTGTAGGCCTGCTTGCTCACATACAAGGTTCTTTTTTTTAGGTTCTGCCCACAAATTTTCTAATGATTGAGGTCAGGTCTTTGTGATGGCCACTCCAATACCTTGACTTTGTTGTCCTTATGCCATTTTGCCACAACTTGAGGTATGCTTGGGGATAGGGTTGTGCCGATGGACGGTGATGGCTGACCAACATCACGATGTAGAGCCATCATTGTGATGCCACACCCCTTTTGCGAGTCATGCTAGTGTGACTCACTAATCCTAGTCTCTTCTATAGTTAACCTAAAAACTTTGCAGGGATTGCTCTGTAAATTAAATTGAGAATATAACTAATGCATATATGCTATTTTAAATACTGTGGTATATGCCAGAGATGTGACGTATTAGTCTGTGAAAATACCGTGTCAGGCAGGCTACACAAATATTGATCTTGACATTGTTAGCTTCTTGTCTTTTTTTTACATGTCTTACACTGTACATTTAGATTAAAATATGTTATGTTGTAGGCTACAAGAAAATAGCCTTTATTAATTAATTATTAGTAGTTGTAGTGTCTCAGAAAATCTTGCTCATTGTCACATAGCTCTTGTATACACTGAAGCGGCAGTTTAAGATAAACCCAGACCAGCGAACGTCAAATCACTTTTGTCTGGTAAATACTTTTAAAGAAAAATTTCCTTGGCCATAAATCCATAATGTCAAATCAAATGAAAGAAACAAGGTGAATATGAATAACACACATTTATTAAAACATAGAAGAACAACAAATAAAGAACAGGAAAACGGGAACAACACTCAGACCGAAACTCGGCATTACCATTTCACTTATAATTAGCAGCACAATTAACTTCAGCACAGGCTACAAAATAAATTATGTTATTGAAATATTGTAAAGTGGTCATATGAACTACACAAATGAACGTTTAAAAAATTATATGCAAAATCGAATAGCTCCGCAACGGATGGCGAAAAATGTGTAAAGAAGTCTAATATCTTTCACCACAGACCATGTTTAAATTTCGATGTTTCTGGCCAGAAATACCAACATATTCACTTTATCTGGTTTTAATAAGCTGCGGATTGGAGTAACTACACTACCCGCTGTGCTGAAGACCCGCTCTGATGGAGTACTGGTAGCACATATGCACAGATATTTCCGTGCTAATCTTGCCATGAACGGAAACCTTTTGTCGTTCGTTTTCCACCAAGTCAGCGGGTCCTCTTCCCCATCAATGGCCATTTCCTGCAGGTACATGGTCATTTCTGCCTCGACCTTTTGCTCATCAGTGAGTAAAATAACGAAATTATAGTTTTTAAGTGGAAAATAGTATTTATGTAAAGAGATATATTAAAATAAAAAGTGCACAACTCTTCTTAAGTGAAAGCAAAAAAAAATGCTTCACGTGTCGTGCAACCTACTGATAAAGCGCCGACGAGTCATTAGTTGGGTTAGTAAAATAACGAAATAATAATTTTTCATATAATTTTTTAAAATTATATGAAATGATATAATCCCCCCACCCCCCGCCGACGATATCATCATCCATCGCAATGTTTTACTGTCAACATCGTCAACTGCCAATTTAGGGGACATCGCCCAACCCTACTTGGGGACCATATCAAAGACCCATTTGTGACTGAGCTTTAATTTCCTGGCTGAGGTCTTGAGGTGTTGCTTTACAAAACCCACATAATGTTCCTTCCTCATGATGCCATCTATTTTGTGAAGTGCACCAGTCCCTCCTGCAGCAAAGCACCCCAACAACGGTTGGGATTGTGTTTTTCGGCTTGCAAGCCTCACCCCTTTTCCTCAAAGCATAACGATGGTCATTATGGCCAAACAGTTCAATTTAGTTTCATCAGACCAGAGGACATTTCTCCAAAAATTAAGATCTTTGTCACCATGTGCACTTGCAAACTGTAGTCTGGCTTTTTCGTGGCAGTTTTGGAGCAGTGGCTTCTTCCTTGATGAGCAGCATTTTAGGTTATGTCAGTATAGGTCTTGTTTTACTGTGGATATAGATACTCTACCCATTTCCTCCAACATTTTCACAAGGTCCTTTGATGTTGTTCTGGGATTAATTTGCACTTTTTGCACCAAACTACATTAATATCTAGGAGACAGAATGCATCTCATTCCTGAGCGGTGTGATGGCTGTGTGGTCCCATGGTGTTTATACTTGCATACTGTTGTTTGTACAGATATAAGTGGTACATTCAGGCATTTGGAAATTGCTCCCAAGGATGAACCAGACTTGTGGAGGTCCAGTTTTTTTTTTTTTTTTTGAGGTCTTGGCCTTGGATTTCTTTTGATTTTCCTATGATGTCAAGCAAAGAGGCACTGAGTTTTAAGGTAGGCCTTAAAATACATCCACAGGTACACCTACAATTGACTCAAATTAGCCAATTAGACTATCAGAAGATAATTGCCTAAAAGCATGAGATCATTTTCTGAAATGTTCAAAGCTGCTTAAAGGCACAGTTAACGTAGTGTAAGTAAACATCTGACTCACTGGAATTGTGATATTGTCAATTAAAAGTGAAACAATCTGTCCGAAACAACTGTTGGAAAAATTACTTGTGTCATGCACAAAGTAAATGTTCTAAACAACTTGCCAAAAATAGTTTGCTAATATGAAATCTGTGGAGTAATTAAAAAATTTGTTTTAATGTATATCTAATATATATATATATATATAAATAAAATTACCATTTATTTATTTACTATTACTAATTACATTTTACTATACATTAATATACTATCACAATTTCATGCATCTGGTTAAACTGAGCTTTTATTCTGCCAGTAAGCCGACTGATTGACTATTAGTTTGTATGTTATGGTGTATGACGACAGCCTTACGGCTAAGCAGTTTGCTATACGGCTACAATTTAATTCTATAAATATAAATTCTGCATGTGCTGTGCGATTTACAGTAAATGAGTGCTTAGCGGTTTGCCCTCTATTACACACACACACGATGATTATGTTGAGGAACCAGTGAATGGACGGCCAGCTTTACACATTACACATCCACATTATTTACATCTCAGCCTTTTGTGTTTAATCAATAAACTTGGGCATATCACGATTTTACTTTGATTAATTGCGCAATCATACATTTACTTTATTTCAAATAAATCAGATTCCATGTAATTTAGTATTTTTTCATTAATTCTGCTTTAATTACTGGATTTTGCGATTCCGTATCACGGAAATCATAGGGCCCCAAGTTCGCAACAAAAATCGAGACTTAATCATAACAGGATATCCTTCCACCCCATTTATACTTGGTGAAAATGTATCTAAGCTGTCTAAAACACAATTATGTCTGTCTGACACAATACTCTATGTGGCCTGGGGCAAACCTGTAATGCAAACCCATCCAGCTAGTTTGTTAAACAATCCATTCCTTTATATGTCATTCATTGAACTTTCTTAAATACCTCATAGAGACACTATGTTCAACCAAAACAATTTAGATGATAAAAATCTCATGCCAAGAGTCAAAAATGCATTCCGTCACCTCTGCACAATGTACTAGGTATTGTAATGCAAATTAACAGCTTTGTTTAAATGTAATAAAACAAAATGTTCATGGCTGGACATTAACAAGCAATCTAGAAAAGAATCACAACATCTGCCATTCATCTACAATCACATTAAGCCAAACATCCATATTTGTTCATTTTAACAAACGTATCACACTTTATCTTAAATGCATCATGGGTGTAAACTCTCCATGTAACAAGATGTGTTATTGTGATATTCTAGCTTAGTTTCGCAATGCAACAATCAGTTGCTGTCACTGTTTGCATAGTTTTAAATCTTTGACATTTGCAGTTTATCTTTGCATCTATATTTACTTTATTTCTGGATCAGCAGTATTCGCAGTTGAGAAAAATCGATAGAAGGATATTTTCTAATCAAATTACTCAAGCATTTTCTGAACTACCCAAAGCAACTTGCAGTACACTAACTGCAGGACCAGAAACATTGGAGCAACCCCTGCATTTCTCAAGGGAACTATGGTAACACGGTCACTATGAAACTCAATTCACTGTTGCCTATTCCTTGGAAGTGACCCTACAACCTTCATGCTACCAACTCAGTGCCTTGACCACTTGATTACCACTATATACTGTATCAAATGTAGATGTCCAGGTTGCTGATTTTACTGCTTTGATGGTGTGGAAAGGCATGATTGCCACCTTTTATGAAGCTCCTAAGGAATTTAAGCAATGCTTTGAGGGCTCTATTTGAACAAGACAGCCTAACGCAACATTGTGGGCCTACAAGCCAATTATTGACACAACGTTTGGATGCGAAACAAGTTAAACGCCTGTGTGAAGAGGGATGGAGCCCAATCAAATCACCAAAAACTTCACAGTAAAATGCCACAACCACAGTGTATTCAGTTCCACACCAGTCTCCCACTGGAGGTTTGACAAAGGCCTTCAACAAGGGAAAACACAATCACTAATTCCTTTAAACTAATCCAGAAAGAGACAGTGGGAAAAATAATTTAGCACTTTGTGCTTCTGTTTGGTACCACATACTTTAGATTGACAGAGAACTAGTTCTCAAGATAAGGATGTAATTTATTGAATGAGAATTTCCATCCATCCCACGGTGATGTGGTTTAACACCCAACTCAGACCAGCATGGGTGGATGTCTATTCTGCAACTCAAGACTTATCTACACCAACTAAAGGTCTATTGCTGAAACAGACCTCACATTTCAAGGCCAAAGTATACTTTGGTTATTCATGTGCCATGGTCTCTCATTCACAGTGTGGATGATGCAAATTTAGTTTTCAGCAGTTCATGCAGATGTCCACATTTTTGTGCATTGTTGTCGAATGGGTTCATAAGCGCTAGAGGTCAAAAGAGTATACTTTGAAAGACTGAACACTCGACCATGCACAATATGGAATGGCACATAGAAAATTAAGTATACACTAGCCTTTAACAAGCCACAATGTTTAGCACACAAACAGCAATCTCTAAAGCAGTTATATCTATTGATATACCAATATATCGACCATGCCAACGTATTTGGCGAGTAAATATTGGGTAAAATAAATGTTTATTTTATTTCAGTAATTTTATATAAACTTAATTTGAATTATTATGTGGGGTATCAGCCACCTGGCACTCTAAATATGGACATCGGCCATCAGGGCCAATCACATCATGAACATATGTTATCTTTTTACTATATATAAAATAAAATAAAATATTGGTATTTTAAAGAAAACAATAGGTTCCTTAAATTCTTTTTATATAGATGGAAACAAATATTTTTTTTGAAAACAAATATTTTTGAATAAAACAAGAATTTCAAACAAATACTCCATACTAAAAAAAATGGTACATCTATAAATGTACAAATGTTCTTGATGTCAAAGTAACCATAATATCTCTGAAATGAGGAGTGCCAAGCTTTTAAGTCTGAACAGCTTTAGTTTCTCTGTCTCTTGGTAGTATTAGTAAGTCTAACTTGCTAAATGACATTTACACGGTCCAAAATCATTTTAAATATCAGAAAACAAATTACACTATAGCCCATTTGTTTTGAAGAAATGATTAAATAAGTATATTTTTTCTAGCTATGAATCAGATTTTTTCTTTATTTCCCTATGACATGAGCCTAGTTTCCATCCACCTTTTGCACTGTTTTGTTGTCGACAAAGTGAAAATGCAAAAAAATAAACTGCGACATTTGCAGCCTTCTGCCCGTTTCCATTCAAATGGCCTTTTATCAATGAAAAGGGTGTGCGTGATGACGTCATGCCTAAGAAAAACTGTCGCATAAGTTTTGGTTTAGCGCAAAAGAAATCTGCCCTTATGCATTTTCCATTCAGAAATGTGTTTATCACTAATTCGCCTCCCAGAAGTCTTTAATATTTTCCTCAAAAGTTTTGTTAAAATGGGGAGAGTATTGAGACAAATCATTAAAAATTAGCCAGTTTACAAATAAAAGCAATCAAAAGAGGAGGAATTGCAATCAAAAGGGAGTAGTTGCCCTTCTGATAGGACTGTAATATTGGTCCTGATGTTGCACCTATCGCAGATTGGCTCCGCTTTCGGGTTGGAACCGGTTGGTCATGGCCCTGTTCAAGCTGGCAACCTGCAAAGTAGTGGTGGAAACTTTATGTCTCAGTATAAGGACCATCCATTGATGTGTGTATGCTGTGTGCACAGCTATTAAAGAAAAAATGATGCGGTATGATATCAGGGTTACATATGATACATTCCTGATATTCAATATTTTGTACAATCATCTAATCAAAAGCATCGCCATCACAACTGCATTATGTCCTGCATATTTCTCCAGCAACTTTTAACAACCAACTGAACTTGATTATCATCTCAAATTTATTTTAGCTAGAAAATGCTAATTTATATTTTCTGAAGCAGTAAATGCGATCTGAGGTAAAGAGGGTTAGATTTAAAATATTTAAACTTTTAAAAAAAATTCAAAAGCTTGTTTTCTGACAGTGAACTCAGCATTGTAAAAATAGTTCTGATAGTTTATAGTCTTGAAAAAAGAGAACGTCATTCAGCCCACTTCATTCACCTACAGAACGGGGTAAGGCTAATTTAAGAAACAATAATTTAATAGAATTGGGCTGCAAGTATTCCAAATAAAATAAAATAAATAAATAAAAAGCACACTGAAGCCTTTCACCTAGTATTGTGTATATATATTCTTAACGTAAAACATCTTTATGCACAGAAATTATGTTTTTTGTACTGTGGTCTAATTCCGTGACTGCCACCTTATATTTTGAATGGTGTGGAAAAGAAACTTTAATAAATAAACAGATTAAATTAAATCGCAAACAGTGGCCATTCATTTGTTCAACATGCACGAGATATTTGTGTTGGCACTCCTGGAAGTGTCACGTTTACAGATCGGCTCTATATGCCATAAAGATCAATCCATATTCACATACAATAAATTGGCTTTCAATACTGTCGTCATGATAACACAGGCTAACGACTGCGGCAAACTCTGTTATGTTACACAAAATGTTTGCGTGAATGCCAATTTTATCGACAAAAAGAGTTTCCAAAACATTTTTTCACAACATTTGATGTATTGACAGTTTATGCGCTTGAGTTAAACTGAAAAATGTTGTGAGACATTTGTGACATTTTAGCGAAAATGTGAGTTTCCATCAGCTTAATTTTGATGCGCTAAAACTTTTTCCGCAATAAATCCTTGGATGGAAACGTAGTTAGTGATATCATGTAGAATTTTTTTCCCCCTTGTATATCAGTGACAAATAACAGGTTTTTCATTGTGTCAATAAAGTGAAACTGTGACACAAATTATTCTGTTCCTCACATAATCTTTTCTTTTGGTGACTTAACATGAGGAAAATTAAACATGTGTCTGGAGTTCTGGACAAAAACAATTAACAGCTGAACAACAAACATGACTTCATAAACTTAACTATTTTGGTTTTAAAACTAGGCAAAAAACATTTTAATAAAAAGATAACACATTTCTCCTGAAATCCTATTTTCTCATAAAGTCTATTGTTTTAGAGTGATAAAGGCTATTTCATGCATTACTGTTTTGAAAAAAGAATCTCTTACCAGGATAGTGTGAAGTGGATGGTCCAGATGCACAACAAAAATACAAGTAAATTGCAGTCTCTAGTTTGAGAAACATATTCCTCACAAGTCCTAAACTAGCAGCTTCTAAATGCTAAAGATCTTCATTGCTGCAAGAGGATTCTTGGACAATCAGAAAATGTAAAGAATACATTTATTTAAATAGAAACAGCCATTTGTAACACACTAACTGCAGAGTTGGGTAGTAACGTGCTTCATTTACTCTATTACATTTACTTGAGAAATATTTTTGGAAAATGTTTTACTTGGACTAGGTTTAAAAGTGGGTACTTTTTTTTTTTTACCTTTACTTTGTTACAATGAGCGGTATTCCTGTCATTACATTACTGGGTTTAATATGAATTAATGTGGAATTTATTGAATGGGAGATTTACGACAGCGGAAGTACAGCTGTGCACGCTGACACAGACTGTCACTCAAACAGAGTCCATCACTGAGCAGCACGCTGAGGTAAGTGGTGGCTCTAATGCTAATGCAGGCTTTTCTGTGTAATGTGATGGTCATTTTCAGGGAGATTTTGTAACTGGGCTCTTATGACAACAGTTTTTAAGTGTACATTTTTAAATCTGCAGCAATAAATCAGTGCAATTTTTCCCACGTCTCGCATGTCAGGAGCAGCTATCGCAGCCATTTCAGGCTGATTAAATTTATAAATCCATGTAAACATCCAAGTATAAATGCCTTTTGCTCTGCCGTTCACTTGACTGACAATTAGAGTGCGAACAGGCAGCATTTCTGCACATGCATAGTGAGGTGCTCGAGTGAGGTCCTGCGCACGCAGGGTTGGTGCCCTACGCAGGCTGTGTACTCTGCATTTAGGGAGCACAGATCTAAAATAAGATCTAATAGCTATGAAATAGTGAAAGTAAAACATGATCTTGCTTTGGTTTATATTTCAGCATTATATATAAATGTCCCTGTGGGATTGTTCACATTTTCACTGTAATAATTACTAGAAATGTTTCTAAAAGTCTCTTCTTATTGACAATAGTGTTTAGTGAGCAATATAATTGATTCAAAACACTAAAAGTTGTTGTTCTGTATTTGTATTATTGTATTACAGTTGTAATAATAAAGTCTTATTAGCATTATGGTAAACATATTGAGATATTATCATCAAGTAAATTGTAGCATTTGGTTACATTATGTTTTGCGTTTTCTCACACCTTTATTTAACATCTATCCTTTGCACACCATTGGCCTCTAGTGGGTGAGGCTTTTCAGACAGATAAACAGCAGCACAGGGCAAGGAAGTACAGTACAGCACCGTGAGCAAGAGTGTTACCCGGTATGACAGTTTTTATGAAGAGGGGTGAACGGTTTTTAATGGGGGAGTACAAAATACAAAATACAAAAAAGGCACATTGATAGAAGCAGGAGCTCATCTGTTTGCGGGAAAAAAATTATGTTCAGTGAAATGTCAAAAGATCGCAATGTATGTAAATTGATATGATTAATAAAAAGAGTGGGCATTTTTTTGACTCCATATTTAGAATTTCGGGGATATTTTTGTTGATTTTGGTGGCATTTTTGCCCGATAACCCATTAATTTCCAACACTATTGGCATTGTATCTTTCTAAAGTATTTAAAAGTTTGTTTTAGACAAATACTAGCAAGTAAACAAGACAACCCCACATATATGTCAGACTACATTGTTTTAATGTTTGACAATTCAAACATTGCCTACCTTAAAAACAAGTGAAGTTTGATCAGTGGTAAAACATGTTCAGGCGGTTCTACGTGTACCTGAATGAACGGCTCCTTTCCAGAATAAAATGAAATATGCAGAACAAAGTATTACAGTTCTTGTATAGTGACAGGACAGAAGGTCTTGAAGAAGCTAGAGAAGGGAGGACACCAGCAGCAGTTTATGCAAGCTGCGTTGCTCATGATGCTGTGCTCTGCGGGCTTGCGTCATGACGCACCTAGCACTTATAACTTTCTTCCCAAAAATTCAGATACCTCATACAATTTTGTACTTTGTAATTGTGGTGAAAAATAACTGTAGTGAAGTTGAATACTTCATTTTTTTTTTATCAACTCAAGTAAACGTACTATTATTTATTTATACTTAAAAGTACAAAAATCTGAAACATGTACTCAAGTACTGTAATGAGAGTATTTGCTCTGCTTTTATTTTAGTGTCTTGATCAGGATACACAAGGTTTACTTAGAGGAAAGCAAGTCTAAGTCATTCAGCAGCACAAAACACCCAATGGAACCAAAATGGAAAATGAATTTGTGCTTCAAGGTGACTGCTATGACTAAACTTTATGCCGAGAGAGGGTCTGTACTGGGTTTGGGGGGAATCCTCTCCGATCAACTGTGATAGAGATAATGACTACTTGATTGCAGAGCCCCACTTGAGCAACTTTATAAATTAAGTCTTTAAGTCCCAATCTGTATCTGATCTTGACACATGCCAATACTTAAACACAAATAGTCTGGGTCTATTAATGGAGTTAGTTTTTGCTCTAAAACAGATGTGGTACAGTTGTCAGTGTTATTCTGGTAGGCGAACAAGGAAATCCACAGAAACCTACCTTAGAAAAAATCCATCTGATAAGAATTATAATTATAGACCAGATCAGAGCTATTCCCATTGGACTTTGCGAAAACTGTGGATCATAGTCTCCGACTGAGTTTGAGTGCAGGTGCTACAGTGTATGTCAGTATGTGGGAGTATGGATTTGCGTAAGTGTGCTTGCCTGTGTGTGTGTAGATGGCTGGAGACCAGCTCAAGGCCCAGAAAAATGCAGAGCTTAGTGCAGCTGTCTTAGCTGCGCGCGCGCGCACGCACACACACACACACACACACACACACACACTTAAAACGAGCAACTCATGTTAGCCCTAAATGTCTCTCTCTTTCTCTCCTTCTATTTCTCTCTCTCACTCTCTCTCACTCACACAGCCGCCTAGCAACAACCAACCAGACCGGCAGTTCTACTGACGCACATGGTAGGAGGGGCTGGCAGGACGGGAGCATAAGAGTCGTTTTTTTAAGCAGTGCATAGAGCAGATTGTATGCTTTATTTTCGAAATAAAACACTGCCAACTTCTCTGCCGCAACGTAATCAAAGATGTGTACTTGCTTTCATTGAGCATATTTATCTTTCATTTGCAGTTTTGACCTCAAGGACTAAGTACTGATACGACATGTCAATTTGGAGACAGATTTGTTATCATATATAGTCAATATTCAAGTTTTAAATGACAGCTTAGGCTGATTACATTTTGGGTGCACATATTGAATAATATTAGTTTAAAACAGGGACTGAAAACGGTTCAAGGTACAAATTTTGTTTTGCAGAATGTTACTGAAAGCCGGAACAAAGTCCCTATCAATTTTTCCAGAGTGAAAACATTATCTTTAAATGCTGATAGCCAGTAAACAACTGTTTATTTTTGTTCAGATTTTTTTTTTCATGAAACCAAAGACCAAAGAATTTATAACAGTGTTCAGAATTAAACCATTTCATGTTGCCTGAAAAAATGAGTCTTCTCTCTTTTTAGTAGATGAGTATGAAGATAGATATATGATGCATTACAAATTTGATGCTGATAGGATTTTATAAAGAAGGTCTGTACTTAAAAACTGTATGGACAATTTCATTTTATGTATTATTCATTTAGTCATAATGTTTAGTTTCATGAGGCTTATTACAGCTAAAGAGTCAAAAGCAATGAGTGTGAGGTCCCTTCCGTTTTAACCATTTTTTGGTTATTAAATCAGTATAAAGTTTATTCAGGTCTTTTTTCTATTAGCTTCAAAAGAATATAGTATGTGTATGTGCTCTCTGTGGGTGCATGGTTTAAAACAAAAATTATTCGTCCCCATCCAAATGTTATAAACATCTAAATCATTATTTTAGCTTATTTTGGGCAAGGAAAGTCGCTTATTTTGAGCTTGTTTTTCCAGATCAGTTTGCTTGATACTCCTGTGAGATCTGGCAATACATCAACTGGTATTACCCACCCTTAGCACAGAGTACTGTCATTTTAAAAAGAACGTTATTAACTGTTCTTTTAATTTGCACCAACCGGTTACCAATTGGAAAGGAGTCTGCTGAACATCAGAACCGGAATGAAAAAAATACTATTTCTGCTCAGAACAAAGCGAAAAGGAAAACATTTCAGTTTTAGTCCCTGGTTTAACATATATTGATTGCTTGTATTACGTAGTAGCTTTTTTGACCATTTCAGCTTGCAAATTTACTCACAAAACTAGATGTTGCCAGGGTGTTGCTAAGTGGTTGCTAAGGTGTTTTAAGTGCACTGCAACATGGTTGTTTTGGTGTTCTGGATGGTTATTAGGGCATTACTAAGGTGTTCTCGGTGGATCTTCTGTGGTCGCTTACTGGCCAGAGGAAAAAAATTGAAATCCCCCAATTCTCTATGAAATTCTGGTCCCTAAACATTACTCGAGGACCAACTAAGTAGTGGGAATTGGGTATTCCAAATTGGGAGAAAAGGTGATAAAAAAAACGAAAAAAGACATCCCTAACAAAAGTGTAGCTCCGATCCTTGTGTCCTCCATCGGTGTTGTTGATGCTACTGAATTGCACGTGCAATAACGTCAAAGAAAATTGGTCGATACTAGATTTCTTTTGATTTGAGTAAAACAGGCCCAGAACATTGTCTTGACAGGTTTGGTGAGAGATCACCCTTGTGATATTTTTATTTTATTTTGCTTGTTTTATCATCTGCTAGGTGAAAATCATAGAAAAGTATAGCTTCAGAAATTAATAGCGCCCCTCTCCTCAAGCCACACAATATGATATAATAACAGTGATGCTTGCTTAGCAACAGAATACAAAACACGTTGCACATTTATTGTTGCATTAATTCAAACATAAAGGTCACTGTTGACCAATGCATTTTATGGGTCAAAAAGTCACCTTGCATCACAAAATGCATTGTTTGGCCCCCTGGCCTAATTTTCATCATAAATAATAGAGATAGATACTGTCAAATCTATTGCGAAGCACAAGCTGAATACTCAGTTTAGACTCATTTTGGGAACAGGTGTAACACAAGCTCCCTCTCTCAGACCAATGTGACATCACAACATCTATCTGCAGAGAAGGATTTCCATAAATAGCAGTTGGATGAGTCGAATCCCCGCTACAACAGTCACAGAAAACAGACTTTTCTCGCAATTAAAAGACACTAATGGCCCATTCTGCAGAAGACAGACAAATTTGACCCCTGAACTTTTTTCCATGCAATGAAAGTGTATGGTGACCGAGGCTAACATTCAGCCTCACATCTTTGCTTACCACCAGGGAAAACCCCACCACTGTGCCAAAACCCCAAATCCTTCCTGCTTTTGAATGTTCCTCCCAGTGCAGAATTTCTGGCACTCATGTAAATGTAAGATCAATGACATGGGAGTTGCGCACTGGGTCACATGATGTCTAATAAGCAGCACAGCTGACGATGCAGGCATTCGCATCGGAGAGCAAAAGAGTAGCGGAGGAGAGAGGGACCATCGCAGCTGTGGATTCCTGGGTCAAACACAGGAAGTGTAATGATGGAGAGCATGACGTAGTTCTCATGAGGCTCTTGTTCCTGACCTCATGCTCTCGGCTCCCAGGTCCCAGTCAAAGCAAAAAACCTGACAACACATCAAGAGGGGAGTCATGGGTTTAATACTCGCGTTTCTATCATGTTTCAATGTGTCCCAACTGGGACAGAAAGATTCAATCCGCCCTACGTTTGATAACGGTCCAAGGCCTGTCACTTGAAGTCTGTCTGATGTCCGATTACAGTCCAAGTTATAAGGTTTCAATAAGGGTTTGGACCAAGTAGCAACCTCAGCTTTACCTACGGCTATCAGCGCCAAACTTGCAGTCCGATATACTTTTTGTGAGGGTCAGGGGAACAACTGGGAATGTTGTCCTTGGCCCTTTGATGAGGGGCCCACTACACTTTAGGTACGGGAAATTAGGGGACACCACAATAAAAATGTTGTCCCTAGTGTATTTTTAAGTCTTAGTGAATATATGTGAGGGATGGCCAAGATGATTGACTGGTCGGACCAGTCGTCCAACAACCAAATAGAGATAAAGATTTTTTTAAAACAAACTGCATTCAGTTCCATTCAACAGCTCTCCACCTATCTGCTATTGACTGCAAGAATGTGTCCTATGCGAGCGCCCTTTCAAAAACGTTTATAACTAGTTGTCTGGTTGGCTAAAAAAATGATGCCTGCCCTCTGACACTTTCTTGCTGTTTACAGAGCCATCATTGAGACAGGTGGGATTTCTTATTACACTGATTTCAGTGATATCTGTCAAGGAGATTTAACATTTTTATGTTGTATTCCAAAATGATTCACACAAAAACTGTCCAGAAAATGTCCTGATCCCATTTTACTCCAAAATCAAACAAAAATTATATTTAAAATATTGAAAATTTTGCCTTTTTAGGGCCTTTAAGATTACAAACACTGACATTATTTTATGACATTCACACACATTTAACACCCCAATTCTCATTACCACAATACGAAAAAAGATGGCCATTATGATATTCTCATTACCGCAATGTAAAAAAAATGTTACGTACATTTTCAAGTCTTTACCCATCATGGTAGAACTCCCTTTGTACTGCCTTTTATCACTGATTTAAAAGATAATAGTTCAAAAACATCTTTTACTGTAATACAGTGAAAAAATTACTTAATGAGAATCATCACTGAAAACTATGGGAATACTTCCGGGAAAATACTATGGAAAAACGTCCGGAAGTGTTATAGTAATGAGAATTTGGGGGTAAAATGTGATACTATTTACAATATATATATACAGTATATGTACAGTATTGATTTGGGCTTACGTTTTACTGGGACATTTTCTTGACATGTTTGTGAGATTCACCTTACTGTAATTCAAAAAGCTTCCAGCGCCTTCAAGACCAACTACTTGACTATTAGTTCAGACCAAGGATGTTGTGATTGTACAGTTTCACTATTAACCACAATTAAAAATGCCACGGTTAATTTAACCATGAGAATTTACAATATTGGCACCCTTGGTAAATATGAGCAAAGGCTTCTGTGAAAATATGCTTTTGATCTTTCATTCAAAATGTCACAAAATGTATCCTCTAATGGATATCAAACAATTGCAAACATGATGCAACTTTTATCAAAAAACAAATATTACTGTCAAATAAATGTGTGGCACAAACATTGACACCCCTAGAAAATCTTACGAGTAAAATATATCTGAAGTATATTCCCATCTATTTCTTTGTACACCTGGGTGACTAGGAACATGAAATTGTTCAGCCATGACTTCCTGTTTCAGAGGGGTATAAATACGAAGTAACACACAAGCTAAATTCCCTTAGTCATCAGTCACAATGGGTAAGACTAAAGAATAAAGTTATGCTGCAAAAGATTGAGCTTCACAAAATGGAAAATGGCTATAGCTTAATCATTAAAAATACCCATTTCCACCATCAGGGCAATAATTAAGAAGTTCCAGTCAACTGCAGAGGTTAAGAAACGACCTGGAAGAGGATGCATGTCTATATGGTCTCAAAGCACGGTGAGCAGGATGGAGATCCACTAATCGCGAATCGCCTGTCAATGAACTCAAGAACGTACATGCACATTAGCCAGACAACCCTGCATTTTGTAGTGTAATCTAAGGTAAAAAAATATAAATAAAAAAGCACAATTTAAGATTACCATTGTTGTTAGATTTTACTGCGGATTTTAAATATGTTCTTTGAATGTAATCTTGGCCAACCGTTTGAGATTTTGGTCTTTCCCAATTCAAATAGATAGGAGCTGCACTTGTATGCCACTTGTTTACATAGAAAAATAGCTGCCCAGCCTGCCCGAGACCATTCCAAAGATGGCTGCCGAGTGGACTGACTTGCAATAAAGAATTTGGTTAGAGAAGCTGTTGCCATGGTAACGGACATTGTCCGCATTGTGCAAAACATAACAGAAGAACTTGATCTACCAGACTCCCATCTACCGAAAAAGCTACTTAAACTGGCTGTTTGGGAGCATCTGAATGACAGGATTACTGAAGATGACAGATGTGATAGTCATAGAACTCATGGAAATAGACACACACACACACACACACACACACCCTACTGTTACTGGAGGGGCTTACATTTTAACACTTTGAAAACCCCTGTTCTACACAAAAAAAGAAAAAAGGTCTGTGTCAGCATAAGGTCATCTCGGGTGTGCCGCAGGGTTGCTGCGTTCCTTCCTCTCAGCACTGTATGCTGTTTTTTTTTTTTCCTTAAAGCGATAATGGTCAGTTTATAGTAAAGCTCCAACTGATTTCTTCCTCGAGTCTAATTGCGGGTGAGAAAAAAAGGGAGTGGGTTCATGACAGAACAAGCAAACAAAAGAGGAAGCCAGACAGATTCCAATTAAATCTTATCCAACGGCGTGCTTCTAAACTAACTCAGAATAAAAGGAACAGGCCTGGGAGAGGCCTCATAAATTCAAAGCATCCTCATGAGTTATAGCACCATGCTGAGAGATGCTGGATAACAGTAGTGCACATTCCTGTAAGTGTCAAGCCATAAATGCTGTTTTTACAGTACAGGTTATAGAGGTGAATAGGTCACTGCATAAACTTATTGAGTACACCTGCACATTCTCAAGTAGAGTAAGACTACACATTCATATGGGCCTTTGTGTTTAAAAGGTATAGTTCATCCAAACAAAATGAACACTGCCATCGTTTACTCACCCTCATGTTGTTCAAAATCCATTTGATTTTCTTCCTTTAGTACGTTAAACAGAATGTAATAGTATGTTAAAAAATGTCACATTTACTTAAATTGCATCTTTTTTTTTTTTCCATACAAGAAAGTCATTAGGTTTGGAACAACAAGTGAAAGTAAACGGCAGAATTGCCATTTTTAGGTGAACCATCACTTTACATGAAAAGAAACAGCTGGCATTACACCAGTAAACAGAGTCAAACTTGATGTTACCGTTCTTTGAACTTCTGAAGTTACATTTCTTATCGTGTTGTGTAACAGAACTCGGTGTTCTCAATGGCAGATCCGCTAACCTCACTGATAGATGGCAGTACAATTTGCTGATGGCCATTTTTTGGTGCAACTAGGATTAATGTCAGAGGAAGTGAATCAGTGATATATTGTGACATGACACTCAACAGTCACTGTTCTGAGCCAACAATCCAATCGACAAACCAAACAGCACTATGAAAGGGATAATTTGTGTAGATTTACCTTCAGCACATCCTCCCAAACTAAAGAAATATTTCAAAAGGCCAATTTGTAATTGAAATGACATCAAGACAGCAAAAGAGTGAGATATGCAATGACTATCAACAAGGGTGGAGATGTTGTTTACGTCATTTCTAAACTAATAGAATACTTAAATACCACAAGATCTGCCATTTTGATGATGAAGTTTTTATTTTTATGTAAACTATCCCTTTAAGCAAACAGTAATGGTGAATGTACATGTAAAAAGCAGTCCCCGGCAGTGCAGGGGTTACACACACATTTACACACACCAGCAGCAAGTTGTGAAATACTGAAAACCGAACAGCTCCCTCCACATTCTTACCACATCCTGAAACTACGTCAGTCGAACAACATGGCACAAAAAAATACCTTATCGCTTGAGTGAGATAAACAACCTCTTTGAAAACAAAAAAGCCTCACCCTGTCTGCACCACCAAACATGGCTGATCTGACCGACAATGAACTCACGCAGATGCAAGCATGCATGTTGGCCTTCCAGCAACAAAACCATCTTGATATTCACTACATTTGGCTCTCTGCTTGCACACTAGATTCCAATGGTGTCAATGGTGTCGAGAGCACACAGATGCGGCAGCCGCACAAGAGGACTGCAATGCTTTACATGGTGCTCGGAAAGGGCTGCACTGCTTAAATGGCAAAAGCATTCTGTCATGCAGCTGATAACTCACTGACGCAGTAAAGTAATACAACACATGAATAAGTGTGTGATTCAGGAGCACAGGTACATCAGACCCCACCAGACAAGGCAGGAAAATGTACAAGCACATGCCTCACACAGCTTTTTTACCTGCTTGAAAACATAATAATCTGGTATGCTCCTGAGATTCTTAAAAACACATGTTTGCAATTTACTAAATACTATGACAACAACATTTATCTTTCCCATATCTTTGTTTTTCAGGAACTTTAAGTACATTTCAGGCTTAAAGCTGAAGAATTATATTTTTTGGATTTGGTTAAAATACTTTCCCTTATCCTAGCTTAATACGTAGAGAAACTTACAAGTAATCTGTTTTTAGGCCGATTTCCACAAAAAATGTTAATATTGTGGCTCTGTTGCAACATCAAAACATTTCTGAATTTGTTTTAGCATCCCGATCCGCCTGACACAACAACACTGGCTCAACCAATGGCGCAAGTTTGAATCAGAACAGTCTGTTTGGTTGACCAATGGAAGATGAGGGGAGTGAAAATAGTCTTTTTGAAAACAGATTTTGCAACATCACTTGATGGCACAGAAATAACACACTAAGCTTGTTTGTTTAAATCATAACTTCTGCACAACTAGCACCAAAAACAGATTGTCCCATGCCAGTGGTTGAGTTTGTCCTCATGTTCTGTCGCTGGCAGCTATTCCGAGTAAACTTCCCATTGCCTTTGAAGGAATGCAATGTTAAGGTTGTACAAAGAAACATTTATCATTATAATGCTATCAAAGTGAATAACAAGCACAACAACAACAGCGCTACAACATGGGCCACCATCTTGTATGCATTACATGACAACAAATACGTCATTGTTTTCAGATATCTCTGTTTTCCATGTCCACAATACAACGTAAAGACAGCGTTTTCAAATGTATCCACTTGGGAGAACGTTTTCAAAAAGCTCAGTTTTTGCTGTCAAAATGCCATCTCTGTGTGGACAGATGGTCAAAACGTAGAGAAAAAGATTTGTTTTTGAGCCAAATTAACCTAAAAATGTATTACTTACAGTTGTCTCAGCATATTAAGCTGGGACAAGAAAAAGTGTTTTAACACTGGAAAAAAAGTTGATGAGCATAATTTCCGATCAACATAGCGCCACCAAACATTACTGCAAATATAAACATTGTTTTCAAACAGCTTTCCCCAAACACTCCCCCATCTGCTGTAAATAAACTAAATAGTCCCGTACATGATAGGTGTACAGTCATAAATGGGATAAGCATAAACTGATCAACATTGGTAGATTTTTGCCCATTGCCCAGTTTTCACATTGAATGTAGACACCTTAACCAGCATTCTTAATGGCTAACCCATGTACGTAAATGTCGTTTGCAAGCCTCTACACGGTTTGATGTCGAAAGCAGAGAATATCTCGATTATTTCAAATCTCATGTAAACACCGTTTTATTGCTTTGTCTGATTTTTTAAATAAGCTGACTTTTGGGAGTTATCAGGGTATTGGTGTGCATGTAAACAGGCACAATGTCGTCATGTCGGGCTGGACAGGCCTCTCAAATAAACCGAAATTTTATAGCACCACATAGCTACAGTGCATACTGTTTTCTAGGAAATCAACATATAAATGGTTCACTTATATTAAAAGGAATGTTCCGGGTTCAATACATAATATTGATTACACAGGGGCAGCTGTGGCTCAGGTGGTAGAGTGGGTCGGCTGCCAATCGCAGGGTTGGCGGTTTGATTCCAGGCCCACACGACTCCACATGCCGAAGTGTCCTTGGGCAAGACACTATCTTGTTGATAGTCACTGAACCCCAAGTTGCTCCCAATGGCAGGCTAGCGCCTTGCATGGCAGCTCTGTTGCCATTGGTGTGTGTGTGTGAATTATACATGAGATTTAACAGAATTAATGTGTGCTTTTATAAAATTATTAGCTATACATTTCTGCAAAAATTGGCCCCCACTTACACTGTAAGTGCCTCACTATAACCACGATTTTTTGCTTTTATTTATTCATTTATTTTTAAAAGGAGGGATGAGTCAAAACTCATTTTTGTGGTAATCAACATTATGCCACAAATGCTGCAGATTAAGCTTAACTTCTATTGAGCATTCCTTTAAGCAAGCCCTATTCCCAGTTTAATATAAAAGTATTTTAACATCAAAAGTTACAAACTTTATATATTTTAAATACAGAAAAATACAGAACAAAAGTGTGTTAAACATTGCAGCAAACTGTTCTTGCATGGTAAGAGTGTGATCTCTTCATTTCAGCTCTGCACTGACTGATAACACAACGAAACACCCTCATTTTTGGAAAGATGTATGTTCATTTACAAAAAGTATGTTTGAGAATATGAGAAGAGTGGGAGAGTTGAGAGGGGGAAAAAGAGTGAAGTTAAATAGAACAGTGAGATGAATGACGATACAAAAAGAGAGCAAGAGAAAGAGAGAGACCCTGGCCATCTGTGATGTTGGCAGCTGGCCAAACCACTGCCCCCGGAGTCCAGGCACATGCTTAACTACCTCCCTCTGCAATGTAGCCTGCCTCGACTCCAACAAACATAGCTGCGAAGAGCAACTACACACCCGCACGCAAGCGTTACAACAGTCACTTGTGTTTAATGACTGCACGAACAAAAAAGAAAATCAGTGTTGACAAAAAGCTAATTGCCCTGCCTCTACAAGCCAAAACAAAAAAGTGTGCATATAACCTAAATGTTACTGCTCCAACTTTGACAAAGCGATTTGTTGCATAGTGTGCTTAAAGATGATTTGTTAAAATATTAATGTTGACTGTTAAAATGCTTTCTCACATCCCAGATTAATATGCAGATTATAACTGTATAATAAAAAATACAAGTAGATTTTAAGTGAGCCCTTTGTAGCTTGAGGTTTCTTATCCAATACGCACAAGTGTTGAGCGCATTTCTGTTTACGTTTTGACCATGGGCGGTGCTAGAGTTGGGTTACCGTGGCTTAAGCCATGAATGTTTTCAGTAACGCCCCGAATGTTATCATCTTGTAGAGATGTCAAAAGTACCAGTGCTTCGCAACAAGTTGATACTACAACATACATTTTTATATTACATAATAGAAGCATAAATTAACGAGACTGGTCTCTCTACAGTATGGATAACACCAAATATGTACAAAATTCAGTACCCATGTCTTGTTGGTGGCTGCCGGCTGCTGTGTATGTGCACGCAAGAAGAGCGCCCGTGACTTGTGATTGTGGCGGTGTTTAAAAGGTCAAAATGCCTTGTCTTGGGAAGATACAGAAAACTGATGCTTTTAGACCAACAAGGAAAACGAAGTCTGTTCCAACGAGTCCGATCCAAATCCAATAGTGTGTTAGTAATTTTCGCTACTGTCAAACTCCAAAAATTACATAAAAGAACCATTAAGACACCAATAAAGTAGTCCATGTGACTCGTGTACTTTATTCAAAGCCACTTGAAGACAAGCAATAGCTCTGTGAATCACAAAAGGCTGTGTATAAGTATTTTATAGTATGTAGCCTATGTGCAGCGCGTGAGTAAATGCCGTGGGCTCTGTTGACATACATAGCATGCTGTTGATGTGCCACTGCCATCAGTGTTGCAAAATATTTGAGTGCTACATATAAACAAAATATCATATGTAGAAGCTCAATAGTTCAGTTGACTTATAACACATTGAGAATGCCACCGGAAAGGCATTTCAACAGATTTTGAATAAGAAGCTAAATAAACTACTGTGAACTAGCCCATATGCAGCTACAGGTCTTCTTGAAGTGTTCTGACAATCAAAATAAAACCCCAAGGGCTTTAAGGGAGCAGGACTGAAATACAGTATCTCACAAAAGAGTACACCCCTAACATTTTGGTAAATATTTGATTATATCTTTTCATGTGACAACACTGAAGAAATGACACTTTTTGCTACAATGTAAAGTAGTGAGTGTACAGCCCTCAAAATAACTCACACAGCCATTAATGTCTAAACCGCTGGCAACAAAAGTGAGTACACCCCTTAGTGAAAATGTCCAAATTGGGCACAATTAGCCATTTTCCCTCCCCGGTGTCATGTAACTCGTTAGTGTTACAAGGTCTCAGGTGTGAATGGGGAGCAGGTGTGTTCAAATTGGTGTCGTCGCTCTCACACTCCCTCAAACTGATCACTGGAAGTTCAACATGGCACCTCATGGCAAAGAACTCTGAGGATCTGAAAAAATAATTTTTGCTCTACATAAAGATGGGCTAGGCTATAAAAGATCGCAAAGACCCTGACACTGAGCTGCAGCACGGTGGCCAAGACCATACAGCGGTTTAACAGGACAGGTTCCACTCAGAACAGGCCTTGACATGGTCGACCAAAGAAGTTGAGTGCACATGCTCAGCGTCATATCCAGAGGTTGTCTTTGGGAAATAGATGTATGAGTTCTGCCAGCATTGCTGCAGAGGTTGAAGGGGTGGGGGGACAGCCTGTCAGTGCTCAGACCATACGCCGCACACTGCATCAAACTGGTTTGCATTGGCTGTCGTCCCAGAAGGAAGCCTCTTCTAAAGATGATGCACAAGAAAGCCCGCAAACAGTTTGCTGAAGACAAGTAGACTAAGGACATGGATAACTGGAACCATGTCCTGTGGTCTGATGAGACCAAGATAAACTTATTTGGTTCAGATGGTGTCAAGCGTGTGTGGCGGAAACCAGGTGAGGAGTACAAAGACAAGTGTATCTTACCTACAGTCAAGCATGGTGGTGGGAGTGTCATGGTCTGGGGCTGCATGAGTGCTGCCGGCACTGTGGATCAACTGTTCATTGAGAGAACCATGAATGCCAACATGTACTGTGACATATTGAAGCAGAGCATGATCCCCTCCCTTTGGAGACTGGGCCGCAGGGCAGTATTCCAGCATGATAACGACCCCAAACACACCTCCAAGATGACCACTGCCTTGCTAAAGAAGCTGAGGGTGAAGGTGATGGACTGGCCAAGCATGTCTCCAGACCTAAACCCTATTGAGCATCTGTGGGGCATCCTCAAATGGAAGGTGGATGAGCACAAGGTCTCTAACATCCACCAGCTCTGTGATGTTTTCATGGAGGAGTGGAAGAGGACTCCAGTGGCAACCTGTGAAGCTCTGGTGAACTCCATGCCCAACAGGGTTAAAGCAGTGCTGGAAAATAATGGTGGCCCTACAAAATATTGACACTTTGGGCCCAATTTGGACATTTTCACTTAGGTTTACACATTAATGGCTGTCTGTTGATTTATTTTGAGGGGACAGCAAATTTACACTGTTATACAAGCTGTACACTCACTACTTTATATTGTAGCAAAGTGACATTTCTTCAGTGTTGTCACATGAAAAGGTATAATCAAATATTTACAAAAATGTGAGGGGTGTACTCACTTTTGTGAGATACTGTATATAACTATTGTATTATACAATTCTAAAAATAATAATAATAAATCATTTTAATCATTATTATTTTATCATTTTTAATTACAACAGTATTTAAGTTCATTGGGTTCCAAAAAATAACTATGTGAATGAAAAGTGGACTGACACTAAAGTAAACAAAAAAAAAAAGAGATCTGAATCCTTTACAAATTGAAAAATGTGTTAAAACTGGCTTTGTTTGCACTGAAGACTTTCATTGGAATTGCTGTTAATTTTGCTGCCACATATATCAAGTAGACTAGTTAACTATTAAGTTTTTTTCTTAATAGGCTGCACATTTATATTTAAATAATGTGTAGTTAAAGGTATGTTTCTTTACATATAAAAGAGTACCCCCAATAAGTTCCGCACAGTGAAGTATAGATCTTCTAAACTGATTAAGAAATCGGTGTTGGATCAGGATTGGTATTGGACGATACAGAGATTTTCAGGTATTGGAAACAGATTGGAAGAGAAAATTTGGTTTCGGTGCATCCCTACGATACCATGAACCTTGCAAACTTTGGCAAATCTAGCAACTACTTTTTTTTCGTCCTAAGCACCTATTTCAGCCTATTTACAGCCTGCTAGCTTCTAAACCAAGGTTCCCCAATTAGTTCTTACCAAGGGCCAAATTCTGTAATGACATGTAATGACAAATTATTTGTGCCGATGCCATTATAATTATTATTATTATTATTATTATTATTATTATTAGTGGTTGACCAATATAATGCTGAGGTTGATAAATTGTCAATATTCTGACTTTTTCAATTATCGGCATCGGCTAATAAATTTTCCCATTTGGCCGATTTGTTTCTTGAGGGCGCCGAAAACCACCTCCTTGCATGTGAAGTGACTGAGACATGTAAAAGACCAGTCAAGGTTCCTTTTGTTGTTACGTGCCATCGTGTTACTACAATTATAGACTGGTGTGCATCACAGTGTCTTTTAAATGGTCCGCATATTAGAGCTGCGGCAAATGCGTTTGAGCTCATAATGTTAAAGTGCTCGCCGTTTCATTCTCCCTCTCTCGCCAACAGTTCCCTGTAACTTTGAACTGTCTTGTCTAATAATAAAAGGCAAATATCAATAACATATCATATACCGTCTGCAAATGTGCACATATCTTGTTTAAACAGATGTAATAAACCTAACAGAACTTGAGCAGATCCAGCATTCTGTGGAGCGCTTATTTATTTCCCTCCAAAGCACGTATTCTAGCAGCCCCTCCTGTGCATTTCCCTGTCACTTAACATTATTTTCTAATGATAAGGCAAAAATCAATAAAACTTCTATTATATACATTTGCAAATATCCCTTTTAAACAGATGTTAAAAGGCAAATTCACAAACCTCATGAAAATCCAGCATTTTCTTCCAGTCGAGTGCTCATCTAATATCTTCCTCTGAAGTGCGTATTCCATCCACCATAATCAAAACTTCAGGATCAAACTTCCTCTGATTCACAAATCATGACGGTCATGCCGTGACAATCCAAGCAAGCAAGCCGTTTAAACTGTCATGAAATTGCTGCTCTCGCTGAATGCACACGAGCGCAACTTCAAAGTAAAAGCGCTTCACATGTGCTATAAGTAAATTTCTTATTTACTATGCACTGTGTGTTCAATTGGTTTGATTTGGTATGGTATTTTTTGAGAAAATACGATTGCTAACATGAACATGCCATCCATGGTTGCTGGACCACTGTGTGTACTGTCATTTTCTTCTAATACATAAAACATTACTTAATGTGCAAATAAATTACAAAAATTGTATGACTAAACAGAAATCAGAAGAAACTGCAATCAAGTTCAACCATTTAAAATACAATATTTATTTAGATTTGTTTTTACAAAGTCAAAGTGTGAGATTGATCAAATTTAGTGCTAAATAAGAGTTTATAAAAGTTAATAAAAGAGTTTAGCAATTTTAAGTTTATATTATGTTACTATATTAAATTGTCGGATATCAGCATTGTATCGGCCTATCGGCCACCATACTCTCTGGATATCGGCATCTGCCCTTAACCCTTTCATACATACCATCACACGGGACATAACTGGGCCTCGCAGAGTACAAGCTGCCAGACACAGCAGACACCGGCTGCGCTGGTCAAGCACCTGTAATTTATATTCGCTAGAACAGTTACTCATACAGTCTTTTATATCACAAAATAAGTTAATTTCACATACATCAAACTCGTCACCAAAAAACCCACAATAAATTTTGCAGCTCTTATATGCAGTCATCAAAAGTGATCTTCCGATGCAACCTGAAATGTTTGTTTACATTAGCAAAGGTTGTCATTCGTAAAACAAACCCCTAGAAAGAATCTTTTCAAGCACATATGTTTATTTTATGCAACAAACAGCCAAATTTTCACCAAAGTACCGCGATAACAGTTCACAGCTTGTATATGCACAGCCAGCATATCTAAATGTGATCTTCCCATGCACGAAGCCACATCTGCTTAGGTGCAGATGCAAACAACTCAAACAGTCTTTTCAAGCATACAGGTGAAACTCGAAAAATTAGAATATCGTGCAATAGTTCATTAATTTCAGTAATTCAACTTAAAAGGTGAAACTAATATATTATATAGACTCATTACAAGCAAAGTAAGATATCTCAAGCCTTTATTTGATATAATTTTGATGATTATGGCTTACAGCTTATGAAAACCCCAAATTCAGTATCTCAGAAAATTAGACTATTACATGAAATCAATAAAAAAAAAGGATTTTAAATACAGAAATGTCGGCCCTCTGAAAAGTATAATCATGCATATGTACTCAGTACTTGGTTTGGGCCCCTTTTGCATTAATTACTGCCTCAATGCGGCGTGGCACGGATGCTATCAGCCTGTGGCACTGCTGAGGTGTTATGGAAGACCAAGATGCTTCAATAGCGGCCTTCAGCTCTTCTGCATTGTTTGGTCTCATGTCTCTCATCTTTGTCTTGGCAATGCCCCATAGATTCTCTGTGGGGTTCAGGTCAGGCGAGTTTGCTGGCCAATCAAGCACAGTAATACCATGGTCATTGAACCAGGTTTTGGTACTTTTGGCAGTGTGGGCAGGTGCCAAGTCCTGCTGGAAAATGAAGTCAGCATCTCCATAAAGCTTGTCTGCTGAAGGAAGCATGAAGTGCTCTAAAATGTTCGGTAGACGGCTGCGTTGACTCTGGACTTAATAAAGCACAGTGGACCAACACCAGCCGATGACATGGCTCCCCAAACCAACACAGACTGTGGAAACTTCACACTGGACTTCAAGCATCTTGGATTGTGTGCCTCTCCATTCTTCCTCCAGACTCTGGGACCTTGGTTTCCAAATGAGATGCAAAATTTGCTCTCATCAGAAAAGAGGACTTTGGACCACTGAGCAACAGACCAGTTCTTTTTTCTTTAGCCCAGGTAAGGCGTTTGACATTTGAAGCCCATGTCCAGGACCCGTCTGTGTGTGGTGGCTCTTGATGCAGTAACTCCAGCCTCAGTCCACTCCTTGTGAAGCTCCCCACACATTTGAATGGCCTTTTCCTGACAATCCTCTCCAGGCTACGGTCATCCCTGCTGCTTGTGCACCTTTTTCTTCCACACTTTTCCCTTCCACTTAACTTTCTATTAATGTGCTTTGATACAGCACTTTGAGAACATCCAACTTCTTTTGCAATTACCTTTTGAGGCTTTCCCTCCTTGTGGAGGGTGTCAATGATGGTTTTCTGCACAACTGTCAGGTCAGCAGTCTTCCCCATGATTGTGAATTCAACTGAACCAGACTGAGAGACCATTTAAAGGCTCAGGAACCCTTTGCAGGTGTTTAGCTGATTAGAGTGTGACACTTTGAGCCTACAATACTGAACCTTTTCACAATATTCTAATTTTCTGAGATTCTGAATTTGGGGTTTTCATAAGCTGTAAGCCATAATCATCAAAATTATATCAAATAAAGGCTTGAAATATCTTACTTTGCTTGTAATGAGTCTATATAATATATTAGTTTCACCTTTTAAGTTGAATTACTGAAATGAATGAACTTTTGCACGATATTCTAATTTTTCGAGTTTCACCTGTATAATACGTTTGTTTTATTGAAACAGAGCCAAAAAAAAATAAGCACCACAATAACAGTTTAAAACTTGTATACTCCCAGCAAATACATGCTGAGAGCGATTATCGGATGCACGTAGACACTGATTACATTAGTGCTTGTCTCACACACAATGCCCGAGATGTCAAACAGTGCATAGGCAAACTGATATTATTTTTTTCTTTTTTGTTTGGCTATAAATAAATGAAATTTAAAAAAAAAAAACAGTACAGATGACATAATCCATATTTGTATATATATGTTTGCTAAATTATATACAGTATTTTTTTGTATTTAATGACGAGAAATCAAATTTTAATTAAATTAAAAAAATACTCGTCTACACTCTGCCCCCACTACCGGCTATGCAGTGTCACATGCAAAAATAACTCTGCAGGGGAATTTATTACCTACTAATGAAAAGGTTTTAAAAAACATAACAGTCGACCACTAATTTGTCTTATTATTATTACTATAGCTGTTTTTATCATTTTTTAAAGTTCTTTTTCTCACTATTAGTAGCCTGTTTTATTCAAACATTTATGAACATTTTGTTTATACAGACACACAAAACTACACAACTTTGCCTGCTGAACAAAAAACTAAACAAAAAAAAAGACCAATCTGGATCTCCATGTCCTACATGCGTCAACTGTTCCTGCTCATCTCCAAATGGGGTCTACTCTGCACTTTCACTAACTGTTAGTTTAAATTTTTAGACCTATTAGTATTGTTATTTTTCTTAAGGATAATATAACAAAGTATTGCAATAATTTCAATAAAGAAAAGACAGTGAGCCAATATTTTCTGAAACTATTTTTAATTTTCTTAATGTGCACTATTCCACATGTACTTGCATCACAGTACCTTGTATTATATTATCCAGGCATTAATCCAGACATTATAAAAAGTGTAGTTGGTGTCACGAGTAGGTTTGTAATATACTCATAGCAAAACCCATGTACCGTAATTTCCGTACTATTGAGCGCACCTGAATATAAGCCGCACCCACTGATTTTTAAATAAAATATTATTTTGAACATAAATAAGCCGCACCTGTCTATAAGCCGCAGGTGCCTACCGGTACATTAAAACAAATGAACTTTACTCAGGCTTTAACGAAACACGGTGTGGCAGCGGGGGCGTGGTGAAGCGCCCGTCCGGGAGAGAAAAGCGGTAAGGGCGCTTACACCTGAGCTAAATTATGTCTAACACCGGTGTCTAATTTCAGTAAGCATGGGGAGAGCATCATAAAAAGGCAGCAGCCACAGAGCTGAGAGAGTGACACACGTCAGTCTAGTGTTGGCGCATAGAAGAATTGAGAAAGTTTATAAAATTGATTGTAAACATTGCTGTGGCCATTAAAAGCCTTACCTGGAACGTCAAGTGCCCTGCTGAAAACTGTCACACTGGTGCCCGTGTGACAGTTTTCCCAAGGACACGTGAAGCAGGGCACTTGAAATTAGACACCGGTGTTAGACATAATTTAAGCGCAGGTGTAAGCGCCCTTACAGTTTTTCTCTACCGGACGGGCGCTTGACCACACCCCCGCTGCCACACACGGCTTGTAATAAAACATTTGCAGTAAACAGTAGCCTACCAGTAAAGTCATTGGTCACTATCTTCCTCGTCCTGTGCACTGAAACCACTGACGTCATCTCCTTCGGTGTCGGAGTTGAATAGCCTCAGATTTAGTTGTCTTTTTGCACTGAGTCAATTCCTCACGCTGCTGTTTCCAACGTCTTATCATCGACTCATTAAGACCAAGCTCCCGTGCAGCAGCCAGATCAATCGCCTTCAACTTGAAAGCAGCATCATATGCGTTTCTCCATGTCTTTGCCATGTGAGGGTGACAAAATTACTACCGTAATCAGAATGATGGGAAGTTTGAGCACAATCGATTTAATCTAAACAGTAAACAAAAAAAGTTGTTTTGACCTTAACCCGTTCGGCAATTTCATTGGTCTAATGAAAGCTTCACGCCGCCAAAAAACTGAGCACGTCACAGAATTTTTTTTTTTTTTTTTATAAAATTTGAAAGCGGGAAAAATCCATATATTAGCCGCGTCTTTGTATAAGCCGCGAGGTTCAAAGCGTGGGAAAAATGTTGCGGCTTATAGTCCGGAAATTACGGTACTAATATAAACAGGATGTACATTTATACAACAGCACACTTTACTCATCTCACTCGCATAAAACACAGATTATATACACTCCTCAGAATGCACCAACACCATGGAAAAAACATAATGAAACAGTTATGCCAAATTAGGTAAATTAATGCTTTAACAGCATTCAATATATTAATCTCTAACAGCTGAAGGTGCGGGCACGAGACTGGTATAAATGTTTGTAGAAAAGAAACAGCACCGCCTAATGTACAGGGGTGAAATTGTTTTACATTTTTACGCACTGTGTATAGACCTTTCGTTGGAGGCTTGTCTCACATAATCGTTACGTATTTGGAGTGAACAGGCCTTTAGTGCGGGCCAAACGTTTGTCTCTCAAGGGCCGTATGTGGCCCGTGGGCCACCTATTAAGGAACCCTGTTCTAAACTAACTTAAAACAAACAACAAATCAATAATAGACTATAAAACAGGGATGGGCATTCATCAATAATTTGGTATTCGAACATTTAAGCTAAAAAAAACGAATACTTGAATATTCTATTATTTAAATAAAGTTAATTAATGAGAAAGCGACATAAAATTGTTTGTTTTGTAAAGATTGCGTCACCATTTAAAAAAAAAAAAAAACAAGACGTGTTGTTTTGTTGAAAACATTTAAACAAGCATTGTGTGAAAACAAAGTATAGAATAACAGCAGAACTTCAGCTAATGCACCTGTATGGCTCAGTAGCTGGATACGATTCAATGGACAGAGCAGTGCGAGTGAAAGCTCTTAAAGCTGGAGCTTTACAAAATTCTACATCACCACCCTATCATAGTAACACCAACTGTACTTTAAGAAGGAAATAGATTGATAATAAATATCATATCATTACTTCACGCTATACAATTTGTCATAGGTTACATTAGGCGAGTGAGGGAAATATAATACATTTTTATTACAACACATTTATATTTTGTATTTATTGTTTTGACATGTGTTTAGAGTAAGTCTACGGTCTATAATTCCAAAAATGCCATAGTTTGTTTTATAGAAATCATGTTATATCTAACTATGGTAGTGATGAAGGTCCATGCTTCTATGTGTTTACTATGGTCTTGTTACGAATACCACTGTTAAAACTATAAAAATAAATATTAAATAAAATATATTTTACATTTCAAAAAGGCAAATGTAAAATAAATGAACAATATCACTTTTAGCATTAGTTTCTGTCTTTGTATTTTCATTTTATAGGCCCCAGATATAGCCCTCCATCTGCTTGAATCCAAGAAACTCAAGGTTTGTTCTCACATTTATGACAAGTAAGCCTGCTGAATTTAATAACAAAACTTTAAAATGATGCAATGCATCGAAGTTGTACTGCGCAAATTATGCAAATAACAACTATTGAGTATTGCGTTTTATTTTTTTGGTACAAAATAAGTCACATAAGTCACATATGGGAATGAAGTAGGGGGGTGATCATCAAAAAATGGTTGAGAACCACTGATTTACAACATTAGCACAGCACAATGACCTGAGTTTGGGATTAAACTACTGTTTTGTGAAGACAGAGGAATGGTTGGGAAACCCATTTGTAAACAATTATTTTTGCAATTCCATTTGGTACCACTAGTGATGCATAAATTAGACACTGCATCTTTAAAATATTATATTGAGGACTATACGAGAAAGGTTTATGTGACAACCTGAACATGGCGGAAAGCTGGAGTTGCACACAAACACAAAGGGCTTTGCCTAATCTAGGGTCTGATCTCCTCTTCTAGTGGCATTATTTCTAGGTGACAGCACTGAAAGCCGTTCACTTTGTTTTGCTTGTTAATTCAGACAACAAGCTCATTTGTCACAACAACAGAATTCCCGAATATGCTTTCCCTATCCAAAAGGCCTGGACTCGTCAGGACCGAGGCCAAGAGCCATGCTGAGTCTATCCCACATTCCACCCACAGATGAAATTCCAGCAAAAATCCAGGGAGAGCTTTGCAGGGTTTCAGAGCAAGCTCTCTAGGAGGCACTTAGTTGGTCATTGTGTTTTCAGAGAAGGCGATTGTAGCTTCTGGGCGTTTTTCTTTTTTTGGCAGTTTAACAGAGAGAGATAAGGGGCAAATGCTTTTTGCACAAAGCTTGCCAAAGCAATGCTATTAAGAGAGGCAAATAAGTCTCAGCGCATTCTAGGTCAAACTTCCAATGGACCCTAGCATTCGATTTTCTGACATCTTGACTACTATAGACTTGCCATATGACGCAATGCAAAACCACTCACTGTTTCTCTTTACTATGCAATATTTGGCTAATTTTACTAGAAAAGCAGAACACAAATACATTTGCATGTGTTTGCTGTGTGCTGATAGCATCTCTTAAACTCAAACAACCAGGAGCCGTGGAGACAATGCACTGGACAGAAGGGTTATCTAATCTAACTCCCAATACAAGCAGTTGCCTGGTGACATGACCCTTATAATTGACAGAATACATCTTACATTCTAGGCCTCAAAGCCTTGCAGGGCCTTTTAAGCATGTTATCTTGCACAGTGTGGGCTTGTTGTAAGACTAGTGTATTTATCATGTACAGTGAGTGACAATCATTTGACCTGAAGATATGCATTATCTCTCATAAAAGATTAAGTACAGGCACACAATAGGGTCACCCAAGATTACAGTTCATCCTTATTGAATTGTGTTTACATGCATGGCTTTTATTCTTGAGATCTAATCACATGGCACTATTACATTAAATTCAGTGTAAAAGCAGCTGTTTTAATTGTTAATTTATTTTATTATTGTTTTCAGTTAAAAAAAAACTTTATTAGTTTACACCCATTTACAAAGCAATCAAATGATGGTTAAATGAGATGCAATGCTACTTAAAAGCAGCAGATTAATCATTAGCTCCTTACAGTAGCAGAGAAATATCTAATCTTCCTAATAGACACCGAGTAACAAGTTGTAAAAGGGCTGTCCAAAAGAATCCCTAACAAATTCAAAAGTCGTGTTTGTGTCCGTGTGTGAGGGGGGAGAGTGACACACTTTCCGTCTGAAAGGACTGTCAGCATGTGGCCCAAAAGGACAACAAAACATATTTTGTGTTCCCAACACCGCAGTATGACAGCGACAACAGACAATTAAGGAAAATAAAGCTGTCTCTTGTCAAGCCCTGACACTTGGGAACTTCTGAGTAAAATAAATCAAGACCCTGAACAAGCACAAGAATAATTGAGGATTGGTAAATTTGGGCCGTTACTCAAAACATCGTGCGCTGCCTGCCTAATCAGCCTTTTTGGAGAATAATCTGCGCGTTCCGAACATTCGAATTGTTTGCGATGCTCCAAATTGCAACGTTCGAATCGAACGTTCGGGACGCGGGTATGATTCTCAAAATGCCCTGTATGTTGACAGCTCGTTAGGTTTAGAAACACAGCCAGAATTATTCATTATTAGTAGTATTATTATTTACCTGTGACAGCTGCCTCGGGTCGGGGGCTCCAAATAAAGATGAACTGGAGCTGAAACTGATGGCTCCCCTCCGGCTGAGAACATGTTTGGGAACCGGCCTGTCTAGAGGCAAAACCGGTAACTGATAACATAATTCCATTGAATAATATCAACGCTATGGATTCGGATGAAAAATAATTCAAACCCTCCCAAAAGAAGACGTAAAATAAATGAATCAAAAGAAGACGGGGAGGAGAACTTGCATGGAACTTGAGCGTTGTTTGCAACTCTCAAAACACACGGGAATGCCCTCTCCCTTTAATTGCAAATAAAAAGAATATCAGTTTAAATGCTCAAGAGGTGAAGTGCTTCATTTTGTTCGGATCGATCTGGTTCTCGCGCACGCCGCCGTCATTATTGATATGGTCCATATTTCCCCACGCGCGTGTCTCGTGCTCCATTTCACTCGATTTTTATTCATAAGGCTCGTTTGGTCTTCCTTTCTTCTCCCTTTTCACATGCACAGATCACGGCCTAGGGGACGACGAGGCCTCTCCACTATCTTTTTAGTATCTTTAGAAAAAAATGCTTCCTCATTTTTTAAACTCCGTCCAGTCGTGAATCATCATCATCATCATCATCATCGTGCAAATGGTTCCGCAGTCTTGTCTCCGAAATTAAAACAAAAGTCATAGCCACATCAAACCACGATGCTTGCTGGAGAAAACAGAGAAATCCTGCGAATAAATAAAAACATATACGGGAAGTTGACTTGAACAGAGGTTTAACGACGAATTTCATTCAAGCTCTGCAGTGCATGGACATTCTCTAGCTCTTTCTCAATGCAGACACAGTGTCTCTTTTTCTCAATGCAGACAACACTGCTAGCACCCGTAATTCAGCACACTCAATGCAGCGCTGTACATTTAACCAGAAGAAAGTGGCCTGGGTGAAATAAAAACACGCCCGCGACCACGCCGTGCGCGTATTGGCACATGCTGTTCGGTGAATGTCAAAAACAAAACGGTAAATAAATTACGCTGGTTACAAACGACTATCTCGATTCGTCCTGTACATTGCAAGCTGTTTCCGAACATGCACCACCTGCGAAAGAGAAGGGCTTGCTTGTACAGAGAACGTTCACAAACGTGAGCCAATCGGTGTGCGGGTGTACATATAACGCAGATTCTCATTGGACCAAATCGCACACTGCTTTTGAGACAACGACTCTCATTGGCTATGCTTTCACGGCGATTCCCAGACTGATTTATGCACTCGTGCGTTGACTGTATGGACCTCAACAAGGATATTCCACTACAACGGGGTTTGCCCTGCAGCCAGTGTACATCATTGCCTGTGATTACCTTTTCTGTATGAGTCATCCTGTTATTCGTGAGCAGTGAGCTGCCTTTAACGTCTCTCAATAATAAAAACCCAATTGTAAAGGTGTTTTGTGAAAAAGAGCATTTCTCTCTTAATAGGTAGAACTGAATAGAAATAGATCTGTCACTTTGCCTGACTATCAAAGGTGTGACTTCCAGTTAACTAAATGTTATGTTCAAATGTTATGGGACCCCGTAAATGACAGATCTATGTGATATAGCATAGGACAATATACTTCTTGTTATCATTGTTGCTTTTGGAGTGTGTCAGGATAGAAACTTAAGACAGAGAAATCACAAGTTTAGGCATTACAAGGTAATTGCATGACAACTCATTGTCAATATCAATGAGTAGCACATTGTGTGTGCACAATTTGCATGGAAACGTACTTAACAAATTCTTCAGCGTCATGAACTAAGAGTTTAGGTATTTTGTCGATTTAACAATCAGTAAATACAGCAAAGTTGCATAAAGTGTAGTTTACTAACTGAAATTCATCCATGTGGCAATTATATATCTGAAATAATGCAGATACTTGCTCTTTGTGAAACAATTTTCTTATTTCTTTCAAAAGAACATTGATGTATGCAATGGCAATTTTAAATGTAATTCTGCCATCTTTTTATGATAAAAATTAATCTTTGTGGGGTTGATGCACACTCTGGCTCCTTTTAAATCAAGTCGTACAGCTTTGCAACGTTAGCAAATGTTTTAACTTGAGTTGCTGGGGACCAGGGGGACAATAGTGAACTGTGGCATGGCAACGGAGGCTATATGCCAGTAGTGAGTATAATTACTCCCTCCCACCCTGTCCCCACCATTCACAATACAATTCTGCAGAACCAAACCTCGTAACATGCAACCCTAAGCCTTTTCCAGGCATCCTAGCAAAATGTTGCCAAATCACACAGATTACCACAGTGCTTTAGCCCCTTGTACAGTAGAGCCTATTCAGCTTTCTTAGAAATATTCATGCAAAAGGATTGATAAAAGGGATTTCTTACTTCCTGGAGTGACTAATTTCAAATTGCTCTTTAAAAATGTACTATTCATACTTTATTATTGTTGGAATATTATAGGTTGTATTGTGATTTATTTGGTCACTGGCTGCATTGATACACTAACAAACTGTTGATAGTACTGTATGAAAGCATGCAATACAGTTAGTACAGTATTTAAACATTTTGTTGGACTAAACAGAAAAAGCAAATATTACACACACACACACACACACACACACACACACACACACACACACAACACTCTTAAATCGATAGTTCACCCCAAAATGAAAATGCTCTCATTATTTACTCACCCTCATGCCTGTTCTGCAGAACACAAACAAAAAGTTTTAGAAGAATATGTCAGCTCTGTAGGTCCATACAATGCAAGTGAATGGTGACCAGAACTGTGAAGCTCCAAAAAGGACATAAAGGCAGCATAAGAGTAATCCATAAGTCTCCGGTGGTTAAATCCATATCTTCTGAAGCGATGTGATAGGTGTAGTGAGAAACAGATTCATATTCAAGAATTTTAATTTTTGGGTGAACCATCCCTTTAACTCACCCTCATGTTGCTACACACCTGTATTCGTTTTTTCTTTTATTAGATATTTAGGAAGAATGACAGTCTCAGTCATCATTAAAATTCATTGTATAGAAAAAAAGAGCAGCGTTAACATTCTTCAAAATTTGTCCTCTAGTGTTCCATAGACAAAAGAAGACATAAAGAATTTACATTTTTGGGTGAAATAACCCTTTGACAAGCTCAGGTAGGCTAGAGTCGTTTTTAACTGTTCTGTTTTCTTATGTAATACTGTTTAATCAGTGTCAATGACTACATTCTGTCAACTTCTGATGGCCCAGTGTGCTGCTCACCTGGGAGCCTCACATTTCCTGACAGAGGGGCAATCTTTTCATTAATGGTTTGTTTCTGAGGCTTAGTTTGCCACAAATGTTGTTCCCCTGGCAGACGTGCTTTGCAGGAACTGTCTCCTGAGGAGACAATGATGAGGGGTGGCGAGCAGCACACCTGCTAATTCCCCTCGAGACACCATGTATCCACTTGCAGTCCGACCTGTGCTATACACCAGTCATCAAGAGACCACAAACAAGGGGAGTGCCAACATAATTGATACTGCTGGTTGACTCTGTCATGGCTCTCTCCCGCTGACTTCCTTGTTGTTTTGACTACTGTCTCAGTTGCATGTGGTTTTGTAAAATAAATGGGAATTAGTATATTTTTCACCATCATTTTGTGTATTCATAATATATATACACACATATATACACACACACACACACATATATATATATATATATATATATATATATATATATATATATATATATATATATATATATATATATACACTGGCAAAATTTGGAATAATGTACAGGTTTTGGAAGGAAATCGGTACTTTGATTCACCGAAGTGGCATTCAGCTGATCACAAATATAGTCGGGACATTACTGATGTAAAATAAAACAGCACCATCATTTGAAAAAAGTAATTTTTGGCCCCATTTCCAGCAGCCATCACTCCAACACCATATCCTTGAGTAATCATGCTAAATTGCTAATTTAGTACTAGAAAATCACTTGCCATCATATCTAACACAGTTGAAAGATATTTGTTTTTTTAAATGAAGATTAACATTGTCTTTGTGTTTGTTTTTGAGTTGCCACAGTATGCAATAGACTGGCATGAATTAAGGTCAATATTAGGTCAAAAATGGCAAAAAAATAAAAAAGAAACCGCTTTCTCAAGAAACTCACCAGTCAATCATTGTTTTGAAGAATGAAGGCACCAGCACAATGCTTGAAATTGCCACAAAACTGAAGATTTCATACAAAGGTGTACACTACAGTCTTCAAAGACAAAGGAAAACTGACAGAAAGAGATGTGGAAGGCCAGATGTACAACTAAACAAGAGGATAAGTTTGAGAAACAGATGCCTCACATGTCCTCAGCTGACAGCTTCATTGAATTCTACCTGCTCAACACCATTTTCATGTACAACAATAAAGAAGAAGACTCAGGGGTGAAGGACTTATGGGAAGAATTGCAAAGAAAAAAATACTTTTGAAACAGAAAAACAAAAACATTGGATAACAGATCACTGGAAAAGAGTGTTATGGATCTTAACCACATTGAGCTTTTGTAGGATCAACTAGACTGTAAGGTGTGTGAGAAGTGCCCGTCAAGCCACATCTATAGCAAGTGCTACAGGAAGCATGGGGTGAAATGTCACCTGAGTATCTGAACAAACTAATAGCAAGAATGCCAAGGATCTGTAAAGCTGTCATTGCTGCACATGAAGGATTTTTTGATGAGAACTCTTTGAAGTATTTTAATATGTTCTGATATTTTTTTTTCCAAATTGTAATTGTATTTTTTAATGTCCTGAATATACATTGTGATCAGGTGAATCCCACTTTGGTGAATAAATTATAAATGACTTTCCATAAGAGCAAAATCTGTACATTATTCCAAAAATGTTGCCACCAGTGTGTGTGTGTGTGTGTGTGTGTGTGTGTCTATGTATGTATATATATATATATATATATATATATATATATATATATATATATATATATATATATATATATATATATATATAAGAACCTGAATTCAAGGTGTGGTTTTTCTTCTTTTAGCAATTTAAAACCATTTTGCAAAGGTTGAGTAAATTTTTTTTTTCTCCTTTCTGAAAGGGATAACAATTATGTCAACAATTACTCACCCTTATGTTATTCCAAACCGGTATGGCTTTATTTTTTCCCCCCTACGTGGAACACAAAAGGAGACGTATAACAGTATGTTAGTCTCAGTCACCATTCACTTTCATTGCATCTTTTTCCATACAATGAATGTAAATGGTGACTGAGGCTGCCACTCTGCATAACATCTCCTTTTGTGATCCATAGAGTAAATTATGACAGAAGTTTTGGGGTTAACTAGCCCTTTAACTAGTGGAAGAAGTTGTTGCCATCTTGTGGTGATACAAGATAAGTGCTTTAAATTCAGCTTTTCTGCTTTAGAACAAAACACTATATTTGTGGGGGAATAAAATTGCAAACAGACACGTGGATAGTGTTATAATGTATAATGCAGTACAGCTGGTAAAATTTATCAAAATTCATATGCCACAAAACAGAGATGTACAATTCTGTAAAATTCTCAATGATTTGGCAGAATATTTGGCACTTTCTATAGTCTGATAATATTCTGATTATAAAACTGCCATTAATAAAAAAGCAACTGCAACTTATTTAGCAATTAAAGTAAAAGAATAACTCTGATATGAGCTTTGTACTCTTGTGAAGTGAAGACTCACACATTGTCAACAGTGCTAGTTTTCACCAATGACTAATACACTAATTACAGCAAAAAAAAATCTTATTCCAGAAAAATGTAATAAAGCATAATGCAATCTCACAGAGTCAAGAAAACATTTATTTTGTGCAAAACAGTTCTGTTTGTTTTATGTTAATGTTATCAAATTCTGTTTACTTGCATTTATTGTAGCAAAATATGAATAACATTTAGTATTTTTAGCATACGTGTATACATTTTTAATATTGTTGCTGATTTGCTACTGAGCATGTGCAGATCCAATAGTTCACCCAAAAATGAAAATTCTCTCATCATTTACTCACCCTCATACCATCCAAGATGTGTATGACTTTTTAAATATTTTTTTTAGAAGAATATCTCAACGGTATATATCTATACAAGTGAATGGTGGCCAACATTTCAAAGCTCCAAAATGCACATAAAGGCAGCATAAAGGTAATCCATATGGCTTCAGTGGTTTAATCCATGTCTTCTGAAGTGAACCATTTGGTTTTGGGTGAGATCAGACCAAAGGACAACTTGTTCTTTTACACTACATATCTATATATTCACAATATACATCAGCAGAAATGCTCAGATAAATCCTCGAAAATGGTAGTTGTCACCCTGCACATAAGAAGTCTTCTTCTAGGTACATACATTTTGGTATGTTTTCACCCAAAACTGATCGCATCGCTCAGGGCCATAAGGTGAGTAGGGTGAGTAAATGATGAGAACATTTTCAATTTTTGGTGAACAATTCCTCATCTGAGTTTAGGTGGCTGTTATTCTGTTAATTCTGAACATTAATTTTTTATGTATAAATTCATTATTATTATTATTTTCCTCAGTATGCATTGGAAATTCACAATATTTGTCACACCATGGGATTGAGTGTAATATAATTTGGAGATTTGCACCACAAGATGGTGACATTGCATTAGCAAGAAAATGCATCAAATCAAGTCGAGTCCAACAGACAAGAGTAAAGACATGACACCTAATTTTCAATCTACCCCAGTGCTCCTTCCTTATGCAGGTTATAACATCAGTTGTGCCACATGATGCGTGTCCATCCTCAGACACCAGACAGTGGTCACCGAACATCTTCCCCCAAAGCTTCAACCCTTTGTAGTTACACAAGCACTTCTGCCACCGAAACCCAATATCCTTTCTGGTAACCATGTTAAACTGCAGGCCTAATGTTACCTGAGCTCATGAGTATCACCATGTATAATTCATCTACTCAGTAATCTACTCACCCTCAGAGAAGGAACCTGACTCCATTAGCCTGTCTACCTGCACTGAAGAAGGACACAAATTTGGAATCTGTTCACTTGAACAGGTAAGAAAGCCAATGAATGGCCTACTATGGGATTTACTTCACAATTGATGTAATGATACCAGTTTTTGCTTAACACTTTCAGCAGTCAGCCACTGTAAACCTCCAGAGAGATCTGAAGGCTATATAATTCATTGATCTATTTAATATTCAATGAATGCTCATTACGAAAGATGGAATTATTCAAGCGTAGGGGTTGGAAGTTATCAAAGAATTTATGTCAAAACCTTGTATTGTATATTATCTTCTTACCTGCTATAACCTTGAAGTTGATGTTAGTGCTTTCAAACAGCAGGACTGGTTTAGAATTATTGTCGACAAGGTTGGTATGTGTATACCAGTTGACACAAGGTCTACGTTGATGTGTAAAAGAGTGAAGTTATTATGACACACAAACCAAAAGTCAATTGTATCTGACTTACCACACAGGAGAACCTGACCTACTGTCTTATACAATTTACTGAAGGTTTATTTGTTTTTTTGATGTGAAGGTAATGGTTTAAGACCATGACTGAACAAAGGCAACGAGCCCTGTCCACATCAGGGGAGGCTTTATACCAGGTTCTTGGTCTTGACAAAAACTGTACCCACGATGATATCAAGAGGTCCTACAGGTAAGATGTGACTTGCAATTCCTATTTTCCCATCAGTGCATTGCAATTGGATATCCTGAGATGGACTGCCTTTCGGTTTTAGTTACTTGGAAGGAGTTCGGAGTGTTGGTATATATTAGATCATTTTTGGGGTGAAAAATGGAGATAGAGCGTGCAAATCTGCAACTCATTCTTCTATAATCTCTGCCTTTGGTTGCAGAGGAGTTGCATGAATATAATATGACTTCCACAATCTAAAATATTCATTATGTTGAACAGATGGCATGCCTGATTTTATTGGGATCAGGAATGATAAAGGAATCTTATAGATGAGACATATGAGAACATGTTCATGAGTAAACAACGTGTGTGTGTGTGTGTGCATGTTTATACTATATTGTGGGGCCCAAATGTCCCCACAAGGATAGTAAAACCTGAGATCACCTACTTTGTGGGGCCCGGACAGCTGTAAATGTGGGAAATGGCTTGTTAAACATGCTAAACAATGTTTTTTTTTTAAATGTAAAAATGCAAAAAGGTTTCTGTGAGGGTTAGGTTTAGGGGTAAGGTTAGGGATAGAAATTATAATTAGATCTGTATAAAATCCATAAAATGCATGGAAGTCTATGGAAAGTCCCCACAATGATATAAGTTTGTGTGTGTGTGTGTGTGTGTGTGTGTGTGTGTGTGTGTGTGTGTGTGTGTGTGTGTGTGTGTGTGTGTGTGTGTGTGTGTGTGTGTGTGTGTGTGTGTGTGTGTGTGTGTGTGTGTGTGTGTGTGTGTGTGTGTGTGTGTGTGTGTGCGTGTGTGCATGCATGAATGGTTCTCGACTATAACTTCAAGTGATAGGTCACCCAAAAATGAAAATTCTCTTGTCATTTACTCACCCCCATGCCATTCCAGATGTGTATGACTTTCTTTCTTCTGCAGAATACAAATTAAGATTTTTTGAAAAAACATCTTAGCTCTGGTGGTCCAGTGAATGGAGGCCAGAATTCTGAAGTCCCAAAAAGCACATAAAGCTGCATAAAAGTAATCCTTGTGACTCCAGTGGTTAAATCTTTATCTTCAGAAGCGATATGATAGGTGTGGGTGAAGAACAGATCAACATTAAGTCCTTTTTTATTATAAATTATCTTCCCTGCCAAAATAAAATCACTTCTTAAGACATGGGTTTAACTACAGGATTTGTATGGACTACTTTTATGCTGCCTTTTTATGCTTTTTAGAGCTTCAAATTTCTGGCCACCTTTCACTTAAATAGTATGGACATACAGAGCTGAGATATAGTTCTAAAAATATTTGTTTGTGTTTTGCTGAAGAAAGAATACACATTTATGGGAGTAAATGATGAGAGAATTTACATTTTGGGGTGAACTACCCCTTTAAACAATACCATGGAAACGTGCAATGCTTGCCTTTGGTGAGAATAGCATGACTCTGACATCATAATTGTAGTCCCACTTGTCTGTTGGCATAACAACTGCATAAAAATTTTACCCAACAACAGGACAACCTGAGCCATTTTTATTTGCTTGTGTCAAAATGTAGTCTTTGTTATATGTGGCTTATCTAGCTTTTTAATAAAAAATAAAAAAAGATGATAAGTGTGAACATTATGGTAACATATTTATTTATGCACGTCTTGTGTGTCTTCTATATCTTGTAAACTAAAACATGAAGGAAACAAGTAGGAGAGCTTCATTAGACAAGTGATTTGAAACACCATACTGATGTTCCAACAATTATAGTCTCTAATTACTCTAATTTACACGTTGTTCAAGGAGGCATTTAAATGGTTAGCATTTTAACAGCACTTCTTTGTGGTTAATGAATACATAATCATCACAACTCTTGCAGATGCCATTGGCGTAATGAAAAATTAACAAGCAAGCGTGCTTGGAGCATTATAAATTGTTGATGTTTAGTTACAAAAATTTAGTTAATTTAGTTACCAAAAAAAAGAAGAATATAAATTATATAGAGACTATGTTCATGTAATGTTTTTTAAGGTGAAATTCTTGGTTTAAATACTAATAGCTTGCTCTGAGGTATTAGTAAAAATTCTAATTTCTATTAGTAGAATTAAAGGGATAGTGCACACTGTGACAGGGCGGAGGGCGGGGCCGGGTCGTGATTATACACACCCGGTCCCTTTTCAGGCTAATTAAGCCTCCGAGAGGGATAAAGGCCGATTGTGGATGGTGGTGTGATGAGAGAGAGATCGTTTATGGACATGTCCGTCATGTGTGTGTGTTTGTCTTTTGTTTAAGTTAATCATTAAAAATATTGTTTATATCGCCAGGCCGGTTCTCGCCTCCTCCTTTCCATTGAACTTTTCACTGGCTCGCTGCCGACCGCCTGGAGTGGGAGCACCGCTGCCAGGGGCGGGGGAGACCCCTTCCATTCAGCTAGACGGGCTCGCCTCGTTTCGTGCCGACAGAAATACAGCTCTCTGCGGTAAGACTCGCGGTGGTGGCTTGTGTGTTTACATCAACACGGAATGGTGCAAGAACTCTATGCTAGTCTCTAGTTACTGTTCATCGCTGTTGGAGCTTGTGACTGTTAGATGCAGACCGTTTTATCTACCACGGGAATTCACCACTGTTTGCATAACCGGAGTTTACATTCCCCCCGCTCTGTGAACTGTATGGGGCTATGAGCGAACTGCAGAACGCTCACCCCGACGGACTGTTTATTGTCGCCAGAGATTTCAACCATGCAAATCTCAAGACAGTGCTTCCTAAAGTCCATCAGTATGTGGACTTTGCAACGAGAGGGGCGAACGCACTTGATCTTGTTTACACAAACATCCCATGCGCGTACCGTGCGGAGCCCCGCCCCCACCTCGGCTACTCAGACCACATCTCTGTTATGTTAATTCCAGCATACAGACCGCTCGTCAGACGCACAAAACCGCTTCAGAAGCAGGTGAAAACCTGGCCAGCAGGAGCCATCTCTGCTCTTCAGGACTGTTTTGAGTGTACTGACTGGCACATGTTCAGGGAGGCTGCAACATATGGCGATTCTACCAACTTGGAGGAATACACAGCATCAGTGACCAGCTACATCAGCAAGTGCATTGATGATGTCACTTTCTCCAAGACCATCACCACACGCTCCAACCAGAAGCCGTGGATGACTGCGGAGGTGCGCACGCTGCTGAGGTCCCGAGACTCCGCCTTCAGAGCAGGCGATAAGGCAGCCCTAAGAACAGCTAGGGCCAAACTGTCACGGGCAATCAGAGAGGCAAAGCGCGCACACGCCCAGAGAATCCACAGTCACTTCCAGGACAGCGGTGACACGCGGCACATGTGGCAGGGCATCCAGGCCATCACCAACTACAGGACAACATCAGTTGCCTGTGACAAAGATGCCTCCCTTCCAGATGCGCTGAACGACTTCTACGCTCGGTTTGAAGTGCAGAACGACGTGATGGCGAGGAAGTCCACCCCTCCTCCCAACGACCAGGTGCTCTGTCTTACCACGGCAATTGTGAGGAAAACTCTACGTAGAGTCAACCCACGGAAGGCTGCTGGACCAGACAACATTCCTGGCAGAGTGCTCAGAGGATGTGCAGACCAGCTAGCAGATGTTCTTACCGACATCTTCAACATCTCTCTGAGCAGCGCCGTCGTTCCAACGTGCTTCAAGGCCACCACCATCATCCCCATGCCAAAGAAGTCTTCAGTGTCCTGCCTCAACGACTACCGTCCCATCGCACTTACACCCATCATCATGAAGTGCTTCGAGAGGCTCGTCATGAGGCAGATTAAGACCCAGCTGCCCCCCTCACTAGACCCACTGCAGTTTGCGTACCGTTCAAACCGTTCAACGGACGATGCCATCACCACAACCCTCCATCTGGCCCTCACCCACCTAGACAATAAGGACTCATACGTTCGAATGCTGTTCATAGATTTCAGCTCAGCATTCAACACAATCATTCCCCAGCACCTGATTGGAAAGCTGAACCTGCTGGGCCTGGACACCTCCCTCTGCAACTGGATCCTGGACTTCCTGACTGGGAGACCTCAGTCAGTCCGGATCGGGAACAGCATCTCCACCACCACCACACTGAGCACTGGGGCCCCCAGGGCTGTGTGCTCAGTCCACTGCTGTTCACTCTGCTGACTCACGACTGTGCAGCAATGCACAGCTCGAATCACATCATCAAGTTCGCCGATGACACGACCGTGGTGGGTCTCATCAGCAAGAACGACGAGTCAGCATACAGAGAGGAGGTGCAGCGGCTGACGAACTGGTGTAGAGCCAACAACCTGTCCCTGAATGTCGACAAAACAAAAGAGATGGTTGTTGACTTTAGGAGAGCACAAGGTGAACACACTCCACTGAACATCGACGGCTCCTCTGTGGAGATCGTCAAAAGCACCAAATTCCTTGGTGTTCACTTGGCGGAGAACCTCACCTGGTCCCTCAACACCAGCTCTATCACCAAGAAAGCCCAGCAGCGTCTCTACTTTCTTCGAAGGCTGAGGAAAGCACATCTCCCAACCCCCATCCTCACTACATTCTATAGAGGGACTATTGAGAGCATCCTGAGCAGCTGCATCACTGCCTGGTTTGGGACTTGCACCGTTTCGGACCGCAAAGCCCTGCAGAGGATAGTGAGGACAGCTGAGAAGATCATTGGGGTCTCTCTTCCCTCCATCAAAGACATTTACAAAAAACACTGTATCCGCAAAGCAACCAGCATTGTGGACGACCCCACACACCCCTCACACAAACTCTTTACCCTCCTCCCGTCTGGCAAGAGGTACCGAAGCATTCGGGCCCTCACGGCCAGACTGTGTAACAGCTTCTTCCCCAAGCCATCAGACTCCTCAATACTCAGAGACTGGTTTGACACACACGTGTCCTGAGTTGCACTTTAATTACTGTCACTTTATAACTGTCTGCTACCTCAATAACTGCTATGTGCATAGAACATTATCTCATAGTATGTTATGTTTACATTTTTAGAAACTGTCATCTTTTTGCACTACTGAGTACTGGTCGGCGCTGCACTGTCTATTTTCCTGTTCATTGTCAGAAATTTGTTGTACTGTCCTGTACTTTTTGCACATGTTTGCACGTGCACTTTATATAGGTATATGTAGGTTTTTTTATATAGGTATTTTATTTCGTTGTGTTGTCTCATGTGGTCCTGTGTTGGTCCTTTGTTGTTTTTATGTAGCACCATGGTCCTGGAGGAACGTTGTCTCGTTTTGCTGTGTACTGTACTAACTGTATATGGTTGAAACGACAATAAAAACCACTTGACTTGACTTGACTTCTGTTCTCCGAGAATGCAGCAGGGCGTTCCGTCCGCCAGTGGCTGGAGGACTGCCTCCGATCCGCCCGGAAAGGCGCGGCTGTCATCCGTTAGAGGGTGGAGGAGTGGCCGAGGTACAAGCTACTGTGTATCGGAGAACCGGCCTGGTGATATAAACAATATTTTAATGATTAACTTAAACAAAAGACAAACACACACACAAGACGGACATGTCCATAAACGATCTCTCTCTCCTCGCACCACTGTCCGCAATCGGCCTTTATCCCTCTCAGAGGCTTAATTAGCATAAAGGTGTGTATAATCACGACCTGGCCCCGCCCTCCGCCCTGTCAAACACCCAAAAATATAAATTCTGTTATCATTTACTCACCCTCATGTTGTGTAAAACCTGTATATGGCTTTCTTTCTTCTTCTGACAGAATTTACATGTTTGGGTGAACTATCCCTTTAAGCAGCTTTTATACCTTTGGCTTGATCCTTTTTGAGATCACAAAAATGAAAAAAGTTTAGAATCTGATCTTCAAGTGCCACTTTGAGCATAAAGATATAACATTTTACAACACTATAAAATGTCAGATGACCTCATTGCCGCAGACTTCAGACAACTGCTTCACAGAGTACGAACAAGTTGGCATTCATTCAGAGCAGATCTGAACTGAGTCAGACAAAGACATTTGCAATGCACCTCTGGTTCCAATGGGGAAAATGTCAGGCTGCGTGACGTTCCTCTCTTCACCACTGCTTGTGTGCTGAGGAGCTATCGGAGGCACTAATAGGGTCTGCAGTCTTGCCGACACACAGACAGGTCAAGCAGTGTCCGCATAAGACAGCTCGCCGCTAAAGATCACACCCTACTGAGATCATCAAACAGAGAGGCAGCCATACTGGTACATGTTAATGAGTCTGCTCACACTGAGTCCAAAACTATTCCTGTTTCTTTTTTAAACTAATAGCCATCTTATGTCACTTCAACACAGTCACTCTCATTTGGAGAACCATGGAAAATAAGTTAATAATTAATATACAATAAAAACATTTGCATACAGTGGCCCCAAAAAGTATTTGGACACTTTTGGACACTTAAGTTAAACTTAAAAATGTATGTTACATTGTGTTAGATACCAAAATATCTAACCAAGTGGCATCTGCAAACAAATTAGACCTTTTCTCAGAGCTACCTTCACTTTAATGAGCCATTGTTTAATTATTTAGAATTTTTATTTCATTTTTAGCGGATGTATGAAGACACAGGTGTCCAAGAGTAGCCATAGGTGTAGCAGTTCATGACATTATCTATGGGCATGTTCCAGAAGTGCACAATATATCTATTGACTTACAATTTACATGAAAAACAAGCAAACTTCTTTTAGAGAAATGCTTTGAATGTAAAGTGTGTTTTGTGCTATATTTCTTAAAATCCTCTTTGTTTCATAATTTGTTCTAAAATGCGGCTGAAAGGGATAGTTCAACCAAAGATGGAAATTCAAAGATGCTAAATGTTAGCCTCAGTCACCATTCATGTTCATTGTATGGAAAAAGATGCAATAAAAGTGAAGGTGACTGAGGCTAAAATTCTGACAATATCTCCTTTTGTCTTTGCCTGAGAAAAGAAAGTCATACAGGTTTGGAACAACATGTGGGTTAGTAAATGATGGCAGAATTGTCAAGTTTGGATGAAGTGCCCAAATACTTTTGAGGGCCACTGTATAACCAATACTGTGACCAGTGTGTTTCCACAAAACCTCTCTCCAGTACCTTTGAAAAATCAAGAATAATAGAGGCAAAAAGATACAGGTGCATGGCTAAGAATTCACAGACCTCAAATGATCTCTAGGTTTGTAATGATCTGAAGCTGTCTTGTCCTTGCCAACATTTTAGAAAGCTTGCTTTGAAATATCATCCTGACAAGAACCCTGAGAACCCAGATGCAACTGACAAATTCAAAGAGCTCAACAATGCCCACGCGGTACTGTCTGATGTCACCAAGAGGAACATTTATGACAAGTATGGCTCCCTTGGCCTCTATGTGTCGCAGCAGTTTGGAGAGGAGAATGTGAACACATACTTCATGCTCTCCAGCTGGTGGGCTAAGGTGCAGCATAACTTTCCCCTTATTCCCTTATGTTTTTTTGTTTGTTTGTTTTGTCTTTATAAATATCACTTTCAAAATATTAAAATAAATGTTTCATTTTTTGAAGAATTAAAAAACAATATTCAACATTCTAATGTTAACACTGCAAGATCAATAATAACTAATGAACCAGTTAAAAAAAAAGTGATAATCATTCAAAATGAAATTACTCACTTTATAGATATTTTGTTCACACTGTAAATTACATAGTATTTGTGTTTCTTCAAATTAACATATCTAAGGATTTGGTGATACTTATACTAATACTACTGAACTACATGTATTTTATTTTATTTTATAGGACAGCTCCTGCCATCCCAGATGTGTATGACTTTCTTTCTTCTGCAGAACACAAATAATGATTTTTAGAAGAATATTTCAGCTCTGTAGGTCCTCATTATGCAAGTGAATGATTGACAGAATTTTTAAGATCAAAAATCCACATAAAGGATCATTAAAAGTAATCCATAAGACTCCAGTGGTTAAATCCATGACTTCAGAATCCATGTGTTCAGACACAATATGATAGGTGTGGGAGATAAACAGATCAATATTTAAGTCATTTTTTTTTTATCATAAAACATTCTCCCTGCCCAGTAGAGGGCGATATGCATGAAGAATGTGAATAATCAAAATAACAGGAGAAGAAGAATGGGAAAGTGTAACTGAAGCAAGGAGGAGAATTTATAGTAAAAAAGGAATTAAATATTGATTTGTTTCTTACCAACACCCATCATATCACTTCTGAATTCATGGATTTAACCTTATGGATTACTTTTGTGTTGCCCTATGTTCATTTTGGTACCCATTCACTTGAATTGTATGGCCCTACAGAGCTGAGAAATTATTTGGACCTACCTAAATTTGTTCTGATGAAGACAGAATGTCATACACATCTGGGATGGCATGAAGAATTTTCATTTTTTGGTGAACTATCCCTTTAGTTAATGCAATAGTTCAATAAGCTTAACTTGAACAATACTTTTACAGCACTTATTGATCATATACATATAATGATACATTTTACATGTACTAATACATGTTCTGGGTTCAAAATAAGTTAAGCTCAAACGACAGCATGGCATAATGGTGATAAACAAAAAAATATATATGTTTCGACTACTAAAAATCGAGGTAACAGTGAGGCACAATGCAAGTGAATTGGGCCATTTCGAATTGGGCAGAAATGTGAAGTGTACTCTGTTGTTTTTACTGTCGTATTAGGGTTTGCAGAGGAACTTTGTCAAGGCAGCGTTGTTGTAAAATTGAATATACCTTTACACAGAAAAGGTTAATAAGTGATTTTATCACACTAGATAAATGATAACACACATATTGTCATGTGGCTATACTTTTGAAACATACTTTTTTTTTTCTCCCCAATTTGGAATGCCGAATTCCCAATGAGCTCTAAGTCCTCGTGGTGGCGTAGTGACTCATTTTTCGTGGTGGCGGAGAACGCATCTTAGTTACCTCTTTTTTTAACTTCTATTTATACTCCTTCTCTCTCTCTCTCTCTCTCTCTCTCTCTCTCTCTCTCTCTCTCTCTCTCTCTCTATTTTTTATTGTAAACTGTGGGGAGAAATGTCATACCAATAATTTCACTACATGTCATACTGTGTATGGTTATGTATGTGACCAATAAAACTTGAAACTGAAAAATGATCACGTGGCTTGTTGAGCGCGTTACCGTGGAGACATAGCGCGTGCTATTCTCCGCAGCGTCCATGCGCAACTCACCACAGGCCACACTGAGCGCAAGAACCACATTATAGCGACCACGAGGAGGTTACCCCATGTGACTACCCTCATTAACAACCGGGCCAATTTGGTTGCTTAAGAGTCCTGACTGGAGTCACTCAACATGCCCTGGATTAAAATAGTATTTTAACTTTTACAAATTGGCCCCATTCACTTCCACTGTAAGTCCTTCAATGAAACACAGATTTTAGATTTTCATTAAGATAAGGAGGGACATATGGAATGATATTCCGGACATTATTCAAAAAGAATTGCAAATTGTATTTGCAATTGCGTTTTCAATTTGTGGACGCATAAAATGTGACATAATCCAAACGCAATTGCAAATCGCGCATTACGGTTTGAATTTTCGTTTAAGCGAACGCACAGTGACTGCCAGATTTCAAATGGAAAAGCAAAGTCCGTTTGCAACTGTGTTTCCCATATCTTACGAGTTTTGGCCCTGTCATATTTAAATAGCAATTTCAATTACCACGTCTGCTTTTTCACTTTCTCAGCGTCGCGTATGTAGCCAGCCAAAACTCAAATGGAATACTAATTCCCTTAGTATTTCCATTTCCGATGCCTTACACGGAAACCTGTCAATCAGGGTCAAGGGTGGGATTATGCTATGGGGCGTGTTTGTCTTGGGAAGTGACATCACTCACAGTCTATCAGGATCAATAATTAGCACTGCACTTTATTCATCTATAATCTCACACTGGACTGTCAACATATTCTCCTCAATATACTACTTCATAGATATATATATGTATATATATATATATATTTCATATACTCCTACTTATTGTATTGTATATTGTGTGTATTGTTTACTGTACATTGTATATAATTATTGTGTTGTGTAAGTATGTGTACATTTGATTTGTAAATTGTTTTGTGTAAGTATGTTGTTTACTGTAATTGGTATATGTCTCATCACTGTCATGACTGCTATGTTGCTCGGAACTGCACACAAGAATTTCACCTACTGTTGCATTTGTGTACATGGTAGTGTGACAATAAAGTGATTTGATTTGATTTGATTTGATAAACCGGCGTCTGTTCAGGGCATCACCTCTTGACCATCGACTGTGAGTGACGTCACTTCCCAAGACAAACACGCCCCTATAGCATAATCCCACCCTTGACCCTGATTGACAGGTTTCCGTGTAAGGCATCGGAAATGGAAATACTAAGGGAATTAGTATTCCATTTGAGTATTAGAAAATCAGTTATTTTGAATTCTTATAATAAAGGTGGCTTAAATTTCATTGATTTTGATTCTCTTAACAATACCTTAAAAATTAATTGGCTTAAACGTTTCCTTCACAATCAATCTTCTATTTGGAGTATAATCCCAAGATATATTTTTTCTCAATTAGGAGGTATACATTTTCTTTTAATGTGCAATGATTCAATTAATAAACTTCCTATCAAACTTTCCAAGTATCATCAGCAGATGCTTATGTCTTGGAAACTTATTTACAAGCATAATTTCTCGCCACACAATGTTTTAATTTGGAACAACTGTAATATTCTTCATAAGAGGAAATCTTTATTTCTTGAAAACTGGTTCAATAATGGGGTGATATTAGTAAACCAGCTATTTGATAGTGAAGGTAATTTATTTAATTATTCCAATTTTGTTTCAGGATACCAATTCCCAGTATCTAGTAAAGAATTTAATATAGTTTTCAAGGCCATCTCTTTGGAAATCTGTATGCTGTTTAGAAACAATAATAGTGCTACAGTGACTTCTGTTTCTCCCCCTAGCCCTGAATCTACTGTGGTTGGTTCTATTTGTTTTTCAATACATAAATCCATTTATAAAATTAGGTCATTATTTTTGGACCCTGTTACTTCAATTCCTTCCTCCATTTCTTATTGGAATAACTTTTTGATGATATTAAATGGTCATATGTTTTGTCACTTCCTCAGAAATTCTTTCTAACTAATAAAGTTAAAGAAATATCCTATAAAATTATTCATAGATTTTATCCAGTTAAATACTTTTTAAAGAAATTTAGAAATGATATTGATACTTCCTGCTCTTTATGTGAAGCCTCCTCTGAAACTGTTGATCATTTGTTTTGGGAGTGTCTTTTTACTCGGTCTTTCTGGAACAATACTGATGCTCTGATTGTCCAAAAGGTTTTATGTAACTTTTCTTTATCATATAGACACATTCTTTTTGGATTTTATGTTAAAGACAAGAATCTAATTAATGCATGTTTTTGTATAAACCTTCTTTTATATATTGGAAAGTTTCATATCCATAAATGTAAATATATGAAAAGTAAACCCCACTTTAGCTTTTTCAAAGAAGAATTGAAGATGTATTTAAATACAATTTCAACTTCTGTTAACAAGAAAGCAATGAAAACATCCAGAATTAGCCATGTTTAATATTCTCTCTTAATGTTTTTTTCTTTTGTGCCCTCTTCTTCTTTTTTTTCTTTCTTCTCTTACTCTCTTTTCTTTTTAGACTATTGTTGAATATATTTAAATTTCTTTCACATTTCCTCTCTTAATGTATTCTGAACCATAATTTCTCTTTTGTTTTGAAAGATTGTTTATATTTCTTGTATGTATCGTCTTGTTCTGTTTGTTAATATTGCAAAAAAAAAAAAATAAAAAAATAGTATTCCATTTGAGTTTTGGCTGGCTACATACGCGACGCTGAGAAAGTGAAAAAGCAGACGTGGTAATTGAAATTGCTATTTAAATATGACAGGGCCAAAACTCGTAAGATATGGGAAACACAGTTGCAAACGGACTTTGCTTTTCCATTTGAAATCTGGCAGTCACTGTGCGTTCGCTTAAACGAAAATGCAAACGTAATGTGCGATTTGCAATTGCGTTTGGATTATGTCACATTTTATGCAAATACAATTTGCAAATCCTTTTGAATAATGTCCGGAATATCATTCCATATGTCCCTCCTTATCTTAATGAAAATCTAAAATCTGTGTTTCATTGAAGGACTTACAGTGGAAGTGAATGGGGCCAATTTGTAAAAGTTAAAATACTATTTTAATCCAGGGCATGTTGAGCGACTCCAGTCAGGACTCTTAAGCAACCAAATTGGCCCGGTTGTTAATGAGGGTAGTCACATGGGGTAACCTCATCGTGGTCGCTATAATGTGGTTCTTGCGCTCAGTGCGGCCTGTGGTGAGTTGCGCATGGACGCTGCGGAGAATAGCACGCTATGTCTCCACGGTAGCAGCTCAACAAGCCACGTGATCATTTTTCAGTTTCAAGTTTTATTGGTCACATACATAACCATACACAGTATGACATGTAGTGAAATTATTGGTATGACATTTCTCCCCACAGTTTACAATAAAAAAAATAGAGAGAGAGAGAGAGAGCAGAGAGAGAGAGAGAGAGAGAGAGAGAGAGAGAGAGAGAGAGAGATAAGGAGTATAAATAGAAGTTAAAAAAAAAAAAAAAGGATGCACGGATTGACGTCTCAGACATGGAGGTAACTAAGATGCGTTCTCCGCCACCACGAAAAATGAGTCACTACGCCACCACGAGGACTTAGAGCTCATTGGGAATTGGGCATTCCAAATTGGGGAGAAAAAAAAAAGTATGTTTCAAAAGTATAGCCACATGACAATATGTGTGTTATCATTTATCTAGTGTGATAAAATCACTACATACGCGACGCTGAGAAAGTGAAAAAGCAGACGTGGTAATTGAAATTGCTATTTAAATATGACAGGGCCAAAACTCGTAAGATATGGGAAACACAGTTGCAAACGGACTTTGCTTTTCCATTTGAAATCTGGCAGTCACTGTGCGTTCGCTTAAACGAAAATGCAAACCGTAATGCGCGATTTGCAATTGCGTTTGGATTATGTCACATTTTATGCGTCCACAAATTGAAAACGCAAATGCAAATACAATTTGCAATTCCTTTTGAATAATGTCCGGAATATCATTCCATAGGGACAAGCTGAAATGTGTTTTTGTGGTAATCAACATTATGCCACAAATGCTGTCTATTAAGCTTAACATGAACTAAACCCAGACTGTTCTTTTTAAATTTAAAGTTGTATGTTGACATTAGTTAAATGCATAATGAACTAACATAAACTATGAACAATAGTAGGCCACTTTATAAATAAATATTCACAAAGATTAATAAATGCTGTAAAATTATATTGTTCACTGAGTTGAAAATTGATGCATTAGCTAGTATTAATGGATAAAACAGTAAAGCGTTACCAACAGTAATAAAGTGCTGTTGTAATAAATCATATAAACATGTGATATGTGTAACATGGACACTGTACTGTGAGTGTAAGTGCACTTTTGAATTATGCTGAATTTCGCCCTAATGTTTGTTTGTCTGATTATAAGCTCTTCCATTTATAGGGTATGTTTGCCATCTGCGGCTTGCTGACAGGTTGCTATTTCTGTTGTTGTCTGTGTTGCTGTTTCAACTGCTGTTGTGGGAAGTGCAAACCCCACACACCTGAAGAAGAAGACCAAGAGATCTTTGTGTCTCCTGAAGACCTAGAGGAGCAGATCCGTACCGACAATGAGAGAGGAGGTAAAACACACACTCTTGATGTGTTTCAGGAAAGCATGTGCTTTAGGTGGTCACACTCTTTGAAAGGGTAAATGGGCACAACATATCCCAGTCACATTCACTCTACAGTTAGAGAAAAAGACTAGTTATTCCAAAACTAATGCGTCTCGATAAGAGTGTCTGCTATATGCCTCAATTGGAAATGTACTGCTGGTAATCTTCAAAACCAGCTGTAAGAATCAAAGACTGACTTTAATAAGATTTTTTATTTTTTATTTTTTAAGAAAATATTGCATAATCTGCTATTGCATCTTTCTATTATTAATTTCACCATTGCTTTATATGATTACATTTTCTTATTAAAATGTGTATGAAGTATTTTTAACAGAAACAGGCTTTGATGTAGAAGATCATGGCTTATGAGTGAAAGGAAGAGCTCATCAAACATAATAAGTCATCCTGTTTAACAAATAAATAGACTAGGTCCTTTTGAGCCAGATGTTTGTATAATACTGCCAGTGAGCTGTAAGAGGTAGATCTTCTTTTGCAAACGTGATAATTGCAGTCTGAGTCATTTCTCAAAGTGTATGCATAATAGTTTTTTTTATAGCATTCTCACAATAAAAATAAACAATGTTGTTACCTACATTTAAAAAGTAGCATGTAAGATGGCATAGAGAGGAAAAGACGACTTTTTTTTCTGATATTTGCCAAAAAGACCCTAGCTTCATGCTTCATTTAAAAATACACTACAAAGTTTGCTTACACTTCTATTTTGGTTAACATGCATTCACCTACCCAGGTTGACAATACATAGAACACAAGACATTGAAAAGACATCATTGCTTGAATGCACCTGCTTCATATAATTTACATTAGTGCAGCAAAATAAAAAAATGCACTAAAATAAAATGTAATGTGTTAAAGACATTTCCTGCTAAAGACATCTAGAAAAATCCACTCTATCGTCTTTGAATCTGAAACAGTCTGGGCACAGAGTAAAATAACCTCCCTCACCATTAAGTAAGCCAGTGGGCAGTGGGTTGCCGTTCAAAGCTGTGATCCAATGCCAGCTCGAAGAGGTCATAAAAGTGCAGCCAGCAGGGGCAGGCTAACAGCAGATTGCTGGGACGTCCTTGAAGCATACAAAACACTTTTCATTTCAGCAGGAAGTTCAATTAGGAGTGTGAAAAGGCATGACATTAGACAAAGTAGCCTCGTTTTTTCCATATTGATCACACGTGACCTCTTTTACCTGTGTGTTTTCCAGATGGAGACACTCCGATTGTGCTTCAGCCAACCAATGCAAGTGAGAAGACCCAGCTGATTGGCGATGGACACAGAACATACACCTAAAAACAAAAGAGTCATGATAGATACTGATTATAAAATTATTTTGGAATATATTGATATATATCTTTTACAGTTTAAAACTTAGGTCAAAAAATTATTTGTTTAACCAGGCTGTCTGTAAATAACATATTATTATTATGCTTAAGGTGCAGTTATTACATAAAGCAGATAATGTGATAAAACTTGTGAGTAATATATTGTCTTTTTTCGAATAATCGAATAAAAGTATAGCTTAGGTTTTCACAAAAAAACAGGCATTTATGTACCTTTACCAGAGGTTTTCAAACAACTTTTTATTAAACATTTAATTTGTCTTCTGTTATATCTACTCTGCATCACTATAACGGTTTCAGTTTACAGCTGTTTAAGTCACAAAGAGCAGTAGATCAATACTTGCAATATAAAAAACACATTCCTTCGAGCCGGATTCGAACCAGCGACCTAAGGATTTCAACGTAAACTCTACAGTCCTCCGCTCTACCAACTGAGCTATCGAAGGCGTGCAGAATATATTAAGCTTAACTTGAACAAAACTCAGACTATTAAAAGTTGTATGTTGATATTAGTTAATGCATAATGAATTAACATAAACTATAAACAATTGTAGGCCACTTTATAAATAAATATTTACAAAGATTATGCTGTAAAATTATATTGTTCACGGAGTTGAAACTTGATGAATGCTAAACAATAACTATAAATTACAAATGGTAACAACTGTGGTAAATGAAATGCAGAAATGTGTAGAATCAGAACGGTAAAATACGGAAAACATATCCCACGGTAAGAAGTGGAATATATTTAATGAAGCACTGTTATTAAATATAATCTGTAGACTAAAGATAACATAGATAATAGGTCACTACTAAATTGTCCACAAATTACTTCACAGTTAATCATTAGAAAACATGGAACCTGACTCATACTTGTTAGCAGAACAGTGGCGTTTCATCCAACAAAATTAAAACGCAAAAATAATTATTGCTCAAATTGAAATGAGACACGCTGATGATACTAAAATCCCCTAAGTTTATTAAACTGGCATCTGAACAAACAACAACACAAATGCAAGCCATGTAACGAGGGAGGGGAATTAGCTCAAATGGTAGAGCGCTCGCTTAGCATGCGAGAGGTAGCGGGATCGATGCCCGCATTCTCCACATTTTTCTTGATAACGGTTTTTTCAATATACCAGCAAATATTGTATTTATAGATATGACTTATACGAACAGATACCTAGAATCTTCTACAAAAACAAACGTTTTGCGTTATTGTACATTCACACAAAGTGACATGCCATTGCAATTACATTATGCTTTGAGTAGATCACAGAAGTATGCAAGTTTATATTTTCTCTATTTATTGAGATTCAGACACATGCGTTCTGCGCTAAAAGCTACGCGACGCAACGAATTTAACAGAACGCATGTGTCTCGAGACGAGTTTTTAAAAAACTGAAAAATCAGCAAGACGTAGCGTTACGGTCAAAGACGTTTTAGAGCGCTGACGCCCGCAAAACTGCGCTCTATGTGAACGGTTCCTACTTTTGATCTAACATTAAAATTCGACTTATTTAAATGTCTATATTTGACATTAACTTCCTATGTTTATTTTATAGATGCACTGTGGGTCAGCAGCACGCCATCGTTTTCAAATATAGGCAAGTAAACATGGCAAGCTCTGACGTGCGGCTTTCTAAAAACAGCGCACACTGATAGTGGGCCTTCGCGTAGGGAATGCCATGTCTCATTATAGAAGGTACAGACAGACACTTGGGCAATGGCGACGGCCTGAATTCACCGGCGCTCAAGAACTGGGATAATTTATTTTCTCAATCCAGATTCCAGAACGGTCTCATTCTCCTCTTTAGTGGAGCCACAGCTCATCAAATCAGGATGGACAGCTTGGAGAAACAGCTTATTTGTCCCATTTGTCTGGAAATGTTCACGAAACCTGTTGTTATTCTTCCTTGTCAACACAATCTTTGCCGGAAATGTGCTAATGACATTTTCCAGGTACAGTTTAAATATCTCTTGCTTGTCAGCATCATTTATCACAATGAATATTGACATCCTCTTTTCAAAACATCCTCTTTTCAAAATGATTGAATAAATTGTAAAAAAAAAAAAAAAAAAAAGTGTTGAGGCTTTCAGAAACTACTTTCTAATTGTAAGTATTAGGGTATAAAATAAGACCTCTCTTACTTTGCATTTACCCTTAATCCAGTTTAATACGTGTTTTAATATGTTTGCATTTGTTATAAAAATGTGGGCAAGTAAAAAAATTGAAAAATCTGTCCCCTCCCAATAATACATTTTAAAGCCATTACTGTGTTTTACACATCCCCTAAACAGGCCTCAAATCCATACCTTCCCACCAGAGGAGGCTCAGTGACGTCAGGTGGGCGTTTCAGGTGTCCATCTTGCAGGCATGAAGTTGTGCTGGACCGGCATGGGGTCTATGGTCTACAGAGAAACCTTTTGGTGGAAAGCATCATTGACATGTACAAACAGGAATACATCAGGTTAGTCCTGGCAAATGGCTTATGTGATCTAAAGACACTATTTTGTCATGTTTCCAGTTGAAATGTTAAGTTGGGGCAGGGCATTTCAAAAGACTCATCCCTTGTTTTATAGCCAATAACCTTAAAGCTAATGGACATTGAGAACAAGCATCAAAACTCCAATTTGGTCGACTGTGTAATTGATCAAAAGTCTTACATTGTTGGTTGAACTTTAAGCAGTAGCTTGTAATTGTTGGCAAAAGCAAGGATGTTCCAGGAACATATTAACGAATGTAGACTGCCAATGAATTGTATTTCCTTCCAATTATCAACAGTTACTTTGGTCATAGTAATAATCCTTTCAGGGTTTTTCCCTGCATGGAGAACTATGAAGCGGCAGCCTCCGTCAAATTATGTGCCGCCACTGATTGTGACCAAACTCAGGCAGGCAGTCACGTGCACAGATAGACCCCAAGTGGTGCTCAAGCACCCGCCCTCTTTCAATAGATAAGTGCTCTTTTTGTAAGTAATATCTTATTTTTTTATTTATATTTTAGTTTTGATTTAAATTTGGCTTTCTGCGAGACCACACAAGCCCTTGCCCCTCACCCTCTTTGACATTCTTTGTCACAGCCTCCATACTACATCAAAGTCTACCTGACCAGCCTTCATTTGTGACAGCCAGGTTAGGACAATGTTTGCCCTAAACTTCGACATTGTTTGCCACTGCTGTGAAATTAAACCACTATAAAAAAATATATCCATAGAGCCTGCATAACCCTCCATTAAGCTTCACAACAAGCAAGCTACTCAGGCGTAGGCTCAAAAAAGCATCGTGCAGGGTTGGAAATGCCCCCAAAATTCAATCTTTGAATTGCTCCTGTATGAGTTGTTTTATAATATTGATAAAATAACATAGTCAATCCTCTGTGGTCACCGGAGGCGCCAGTGCGATCACCTGACTTTTCCCCTGATAACAGCAGAAATAAGTACTCCGTCATTTTTGGTCCTACAGATTAGAGTAAGACATCATTGGAAACCATAAAGGGTTTACTTTTATTTGTGTACACACAATAACAGCAAAACGTTGTAGTTTTGTACAATAAAGAAATCATACAGGATGCGCTTTCTGCCGAAACTCAGTGTATACTTGCCTCACAGACATGAGAAATATGTCTATAGAAAGCTTGAATTTTCAAGATAAATGAACCAATTTAATTCAAAAACAAATATTCTCTGATTGTGTAATCTGTATGAAGCCAAAGAGAGGTACAGTCTTTCCCGTTTGAGCTCATTATCTCATTATTAAGTTGATACTTGTCATTTTCTTCAATCATCTAATTATTAGAATACCTAAAATATGTAAGTGTTTGCTTCAACCAGTGGAAGGCAAGGTACAAATGTATGTGTGGACATGATCAGGATGGTACCAATTCTGCCTCATTTTGAGCTAGGAAAAACCCTGCCTTTAGTCTTTTAGTTGAGTGTATGAAAAGATTTGTCCCTTTTATTAAAAAAAAAAAAAAAAAGAACCTTCACAAGAGAAGACTTCTTGCTTAGAATAAAATTCCAAAAGGCAGAACAATTAAGTTCTCCAGAGCACATTTACATTCCACTTAAGCATTTCACTTTATTTTTAAGCCCCCCAAAAAAGCTTCCTTTTGAATGAGCTGGAGAGAAAAATGTGTTCTAAAGCTTTATAATTCAGTCTGTGGATTCCAATGTGTCTATGTGACTTCCCAGACCTGTGACTCAGACAGGTCAGGAGGGTAAGGATGTGGGTCAGCTGGCAGGAGGCTTATTTATAGTTGAACATCTGCCGGTGTTGAGTCTCTTGAACATGACACACATCACAGACCCTCAATATGGCCCTATGGACTCTATCGTTATTTATTAACAGAGAGAGTATTTGCAGTAAGTGTAAATGGCACCTGCCACACAGTGTAGCTAATTGCACTCTAATAGACTGGTAAAAAAAAAAGAACGAAAGAAAGACACATATACTTTCATGTGTCACTTCATTGGTGTAGTATGTAAAGGCAGCATGAATATGTATTTTTTGTGCAGACAGACCTAGGTTCAATTCCTCTTGTCCCACTTTTACCCTTTCTGTTTCCTGTTTCCAGTCCTAATATTTCCTTTAATACTACTTATAATAATTAATAAATGTTTTTAATTAATAGAAAAGTTTATTGTATCGCAGTGATTTGGTCACAGTGATGGTCCGGGAGTTGAGAAAAAAGGTTTGATCTGGGTAAAATAACCATGGTTTTACTATAGTAATATTGTAGTAACCATTTTTGGCGGTGTGCGCCACAAGCAGTTGTGCACACCAAATCAGCAGGATTCTCGTGAGGGAGCTTGGAATGCAGCGCTGCTTCAACTGTCTTGTCTGTTTTGCTGCCTGCCACCTCTCTCTCATTGAATATTAATAGGGAGTGTGCAGTGACCATGTCCTGTGTAAAACCACCTTTACTTTTGCATTATTTTTGCATTACTTTTTTCTCATAGACACTTTCTATTCTGCTATGCTATGCATTCCATAAAAATAAGCCATGCATTGCATTCAAGAGACATTACAGTTCATGCTAGCTACTGTACAACACTCATGTCAAAGCAACATAGTAAATAAAAATATATTTAGAAAGTAGGTCTTCTCGTCATATTTATAATAAAGAATCAATAACATGAATATGCATGATTTTTCCCCCATCGACATGGCAGCCACTATGAATAATGAAGAATAACCACTGTCTTACCTAAAGCAGCAAAGTCCAACACTTGAACCTGCGTCAAATATATATCATGTGCTGTGCCTATTGACAATGTCAGAGTAAACTTATGATGTTTTTCAAAAGTCAGGATAAAATTCAGCGGAGAATGCCAGCCTAAAATGTTCAAGGAATGTGTCTGATAATAAAATAATATTTTTCACTTAAATTATCTCGGTGCACGCTTGTTTTGAGTTGATCCACGGTGTGTACAGACACCACTGGTTGATTGCATACAACTTCAAAGGCATGTTGATACAACTTAAATTTAATCGTTATAATGCTACCAAAATGTCATAAAAATGGTTTGTTTCATGACTCAATCTACTTGCTTATTATAAAAAAATATTTTGTATCTTTTTAGAAATCAAGACATTTTCTCTGCATACACAGTTGATGTAGAACATTGCTCGGAGCCACTGATCCAGAGTCAGCTTTTCTTATCCCATTCTCCCATTTACAGGGAGCTGTAACATGGGGCAGTTCGGCTACATAAGTCAGTGAATTGAGCGAGTATTTCATCCTGTGTTTCATGTTGTGTCCAGTGGAAGACTACTCTTATAATCCCTCTGCCTAAACACATTTACAATTTTTTTTTAATGCAGTGTGTCTCAACCGAATGTTGACCTCATATTACACTATAACACACAATTTTCCCGGCTTGTATAGCTAATGCGTATGCACTTTAGCAAGTTGATTGACAGGCGATGTCTGTATATAAAAGGTGATTGGCTCTTTTAACTTAGGACTTCCTTCTACATGCTTTGACTGTTGAGTGCTCGAGCTTTTTGGTTGGGCATTCCAATTTCTCCCATTTATTTATATAAAAGTGACTTGTCTCTGCTAAATAGTCTCTGGCCTCACACTCTATAGAACTACAGTGCCTATCATAGCCTACATTTACATTTATGCATTTGGCAGACGCTTTTATCCAAAGCAACTTACAGTGCACTTATTACAGGGACAATCCCCCTGGAGCAACCTGGAGTTAAGTGCCTTGCTCAAGGGCCCAACAGTGGCATCTTGGTGGTGCTGGAGCTTGAACCCCTGACCTTCTGGTCAGTAACCCTGAGCCTCAACCACTGAGCCACCACTGCCACATAGACTACGTCTCCTCCCCGAAGTTTGCACACTTTTACTCCTGATTTCATGCAAAACTGGGAAAGTAGAGGTGTACAAAAGCAACACGTTACTTTTATTTAACAAGTAAATCTGATATTATGGTCTATAATAAATAAAATTGCGTTACTTTACTCCTACTCGAAAAAGCAATCTGGTTACGTAACGTGACACCCAACGCTGATGCTGATAATATAGTTACAGTAGTAATACCATGGTTATTTTTTTGTAATGGAGGGTTAGGTTCTGGTGGGACTCTAAATAAATACAGTAAACACTCTGAAGTGATGCCCCTAAGCTGAGTGTTATTAGAAGTGCAAATAGTTCCTGCCACTATTGTTTGCATTTGAAGTGCAAAGAAGGTGTTATTTGTTACTATTTAAACTTGGTGCAAATAGCCTCTGCCTTTCATTAAATGTTGTTTTGTGATATATCCTAATCCCAGGGCATATTTACTGTACACATAGTAACTTCTGTAGTCAATCAATCAGATTGCTATCCAACTGGGTGTATACTTCCATTTGGCAACATAAACGTGTCTCCACGAAATGGTTAAAAATCTGATCCACTATTCCCACACTATATGCAAATATAACACAGTTATATATTAACTTCTAATGCCAGGCAGTGAAATTATTTCATTGATACTTTTATTTCTATAAGTTTGAGAGAGTTTCCGTTGAAAGCTCTCTTCACCCCATATTGCAATTAGTGTTTGAGTTTTGTGGTTGCTTCATCCATAATTTTCATATGCTTCAAATCATCCATATGTGATATAGTTCCATTTGGCAGGAGTAAAGTTGATTGTATGTATGTGGCCTGAAAAACCTGATACATTTACACTTGGCCAAGTCACGTATTGTTTGCCTCTCAAACCACCTTCTTAGGGTTGAGTCTTTAGTTTGCTCTACATCAAGATGCATCTTTGAAGGCATTTTTACACTGTCTTTTCATGATCAGATATCGAGCTATCCAAGACAACAAAAAAAGAAATGCAAGAAGTTACCAAGTGTACTGTAAATACTCCCACTGGGAATCCTAATAAAAATGTATTTCATTTTGTTTCACAGTCGGTGCTTTCAAACCTAGTATGAATCTGTCTTGTGACATGTTTAAACTCTGATGTCAGATCTTGTCTCTTATTGATACATTTTTCTCAATGAAATAGCAGCCGACCCTCTCCTGAGAGGAAGGCTGACCAGCCAATGTGTGAGGTCCACGAGGATGAGAAAATCAACATATACTGCCTGACCTGCGGTGTTCCCACCTGCTCTATGTGTAAAGTGTTTGGCGCTCACAAGGACTGTGAAGTTGCCCCCCTTAACAGTGTATACCAGGCGCAAAAGGTAAAGACACATGTGAACGAGTTAGACCACCCAAAAATAAAAATGTCATCATTTACTCACCCACATTTTATTCGAAACATATATGACCTTCTTTCTTGCATGGAACTCAATAGACGTTAGGCAGAATTGTAGAATCAGTTGCCTTAATCAGGGTAAATAAATGATGGCAAATTTTTTAATTTTTAATATCTTTTAATATTTATGTTTGTTGCATAAGTGTATACCACAGTTTAAATCAGTTTGCATGTGTACATGCGCTTGTCTGCATGCATATGCTTTTACAGTTGTGTGTTAATATGCTCATGCACGTCCTTATCTCTAGACAGAGCTCACGGATGGAATAACAATGATGGTCGGCAATAATGACAGGATCCAAGGCATCATCAGTCAGTTGGAGGAGACATGTAGGACCATAGAGGTTAGACACCCTGTGTGGGGGCCTCCCCCCATGCCCACATAAGAGCAGGATTATTGATGAGGACAGTAAGGTATGGTCCCTTTGGCCAAAGATGCACACATTCTGTCATTGATGAGTCAGGCAGGTAGGGAGCTGGATTCTTTCCAGACCTCACAGTTGCATTCACAGAGGCTCCATGATTGACCATCAAGCAGAAATGAGCCATCTCAGGTGAGCATATGGCGGCTCTGATGGGAAGTAATTGTGAGCAAGGTTGAGGGTTAGATTCGGCAGAAGACAAGAAACCGGTATTTGTTCAAACTGTCCATTTACAGAGCAAAAGTTGAAGAAATAAAAAAAATGGCAACATGAATCTGCATTCACAACCCATTTTATCTCCTAAATTACTTACTAGTATGGGAATTATGAGGTGATGAAAAAAATTGCCCATCTTTTATATAAATATCTCATATCTAAATTCATATGTAAGCACAATTTATAATAATAAAAATAGTTAAAGCCTTTAGATAAAAGGTTTTTGTGAATTTGGCTACAGGAGGTAGAAAGCTCTGCTGCTGAAATCAGTCTGTGATTACTAATATTTTAATCCACTGCCCCCAGTGGCCAAAACTTGGAAGTGGTGTTAAGGTGAAAGGTTCACAGGGTGGAGGCAAAAAATGATTTAATTTTAGTTTAATATGACGTTAGTCAACATAACTCCCGTTATTGGAGTAAAATGTTTATTTTAGAGCAAAAATACAACCCCCCCCAATCGGGGGGTTTATGTGAACATGATTTCTTCCCGCTTTCCATGGGACCAGAACCCATTATTAGCACCACAGGAAAAGGTGAACACATTTAAATTGTTGTGAAAAATTGTTATGGGGATGTTTCTTGTCAGTAATCCATGAGATGGGGGATGGTGATTGTCGGAATTTTAGCAGAATGGGTCGATTTGAAGGTACATGAACATTTGGAATCAGCATGTCAATTTCCTCTGTGATGTTTTAAATTCAGTCATGTGTCCAAATTTTGTATTGTAATGTACTGCGTGAAACAGGATACTCAACTTTGTTGAAACTTAATGAAGAGTTTTTTTTTTTTTTTGGAAGAACGTGTACCTGTGATTCATGCTCATTAAGACATGGTACATTGAAGTAAATAGGGTCCATTTTTTTATGTTGTCTTTAAAGCTCTTAAACTTTCAAGGTATTTAGTCAGCAATTTGCAGTGTTTAAAACAATTAGTAGTGGAGAGGTAACAAACATTCTCCTTCACAGGAAAATGGCAGACGACAGAAGTCCCAGGTGTGTGAAAAGTTTGACCAATTGTACGCCATCCTGGAGGAGAGGAAGAGAGAGATGAACCTGAAAGTGGTGGCTGAACAGGATGAGAAAGTCAATTATATCCGTGTCCTCACTAGCAAGTATGGAGATCATCTGGAATCCATGACCAAAATCATGGAGACAGGAATCCAAACATTGGAGGAGCCTGAGATGGCTGTTTTCTTGCAGGTCCTGTAAGCCCACAGTAGATGGAATCTGATCTCATCAAATTACGTTACTAAACCTACATTTTTACTAAATTATTTTTACATGGCTCGCTTTATGTATCGGTGCAGTTTCCTGGTGAAATGAAAACAGTGGACATTGCAACTCATAACTGCCTACAATACGTATATTGAACAACGTAATGTCATTTTGAAAAATAAATAGGCACAGTCACATAATTTTCATGAGATCAGACTGAGTAGATAATGGAAACAGGGTTCCCACAGTCATAAAAAACTGGAAATATCACAGAATTGTCACAGTCTTGGAAAATTAATGAAAATTTAAATATTAAAAAGTAATGGAATTTCAGTTGTGAATATAATTTTTTTTGTAGATTTTCTCTGCTCTAAAATATTTTACCACTTTGATATTGTTCTTTGTAAGTGTTTACAATATGTAGTGTAAAACATCTGAACATAAGTCTGTCCATTGAGAGTCTTACTGGAGACATTTGTACACTAATAGATATCATTTAAATCTATTAATTCCAAAGATTGGTACCTGACATACAAATTTAAATCAGCCTCGGCAATCTTTTTTTATTTATTTTTAATATCCCCTTTCTCCCAATTTGGAATGCCCAATTCCCACTTAGTAGGTCCTCGTGGTGGTGTGGTTACTTGCCTCAATCCGTGTGGTGGAGGACAAGTCTCAGTTGTCACTGCTTCTGAGACAGTCAATCCATGCATCTTATCACATGGCTCATTGTGCATGACACCGCAGAGACTCTGCATATGGAGGCTTGTGCTGCACTCCGCGATCCATGCACGACTTTCCACGTGCTCCATTGAGAGCGAGAACCCCTAATCATGACCACGAGGAGGTCACCCCATGTAACTCTACCTTCCCTAGCAACTGGGCCAATTGGGTTTCTTAGGAGACCTGACTGGAGTCACTCAGCACACTCTGGATTCGAACTCGCGACTCCAGGGGTGGTAGTCAGCGTCAATACTTGCTACCCAGGTCCCCCTCAGCAATTTCTTTTAAAAACCCTTACAGTATCAAGTAATTATGAACCACTGGATAGATAATGGAAAAAGTCATAGTTATTAATTGGTAAAAATGTGTGGGAATCATGTGGAATTAATAGTTTTTTCATGTTATTGCTGTTGAAAAATAACTTGTTACCTCTTTCTTTCTCGCAATGCCAACAGAATGCCAAACCCCTCTTGCAAAAGTAAGCGCTGAATGTTTCTTCCACAGTAATGCGTATCAAGTTTATTTTTATGATTTGAACATATTCTAAATTGATTTCTTGTTTGTTAGGATTGCAGAGGCATCAAATACCTCCCACCTGGAGAGGGTTGAACGTGGCTATGAGAGCATGGATCATTACTCTGTGAGCATCAAGATAGAGGGCAGGGCCCTTCGTAATATTGACTTCACCAGAGGTATGACTCACCTGAAATGCTCATTACACTGATTCAACTTTAACTACCAACAAGTGTGGGGATGAATCAAGTTCACTTGTTGAATGAATTAAGAATGTAAGATGGATTTGAAATTTCTCATGCGCCATTCACATAATCTCTCAAGTACGATTTCGAATTGTGACTCAGTCGCAAAAAGTTGAAAAGCCAGCCATCCTTTTCTGAGGCCGGTTGCATAAACGTAGACATTAACTTAACAATTCGTCTGAATAGCTAAAGATGCTGTAGAAAGCCTGTTGCATAAAAAAAAGCTCACAGCTGTCTTTAGTAAGACAGTCTAATTCACATTGCATTGTGGGTAAAGACAGACACTGAAATACACTGAACAATGGCTGACTGTGGATGCTCAATACAGTTTTCATTCGCTGAAAGTATTTGTTTATTAAAGGAATACAATCCTTCAAAATGTATTCAAATGAACAATTTTAGTGATTTTATCCCAAATAATAAAAAAACACAAGAAATGTTGTTACCATCGTAGAAGTCATAGTCTTCTACAAAGTCTCAACTCAAGCCCCAGTTGTGCAACTGACAATTATTTTCCATGGCAACATAGAATGTAAACAAAGGTGCTGTCTTACATTTTGGTCTTAAATTATACCGATCCAAAGTTTTTCTAGCAAGTCAGTCCACTGTCGGCCATCTTTGGAACACCCTCGAGAGGCTATTTCCAGTCATGTAGTGCAGCTCTATCTACTTGAATGGGGGGAACACTGAACTCTCAAAAACGGTTGGTCAAGATTACAATCAACGAACATATTTAAAATCGGCAATAAAATTTGACAAAACTGGAATCATAAATTGTGTTTTTTTTTTTTTTTGCCACATATTATGCTAAAAACAAAATCTTCCCAGCGTGTATAGCTAATGCGCATGTTTGTTCTAGAGTTGATTGACAGGTGATGTCTGTATCTAGAAGGTGATTGGCTCTTTCAAATGTTTGGCTCTTTTTAAGCCTGTAAAGTGGGACTTACTTTCTATATCCATTGACTGTTGGGCACTCAGATCTCCTTGGTTGAGCATTCTAATTTCTCCCATTCATTTTAATAGAAGTGGCCCATCTCTGCTAAATAATCTCGAACCGATCCAAGTTTTTATGCAACTGACTGAAAAAGTTAAGGCCAAAATTTTCGATGACTAATTGTTAAGACATAAAGTTTTATGCAATCGGCCACAGTTTATTAATCAAATTTGTCATCCAATTCTCAATAAATCCACCAAAAAGCACAACTGTGCATTCACTCTCTGTATTTTAAATAATCAATGTGGGGCTGATGGTATATTCATGTCTTAATGACCTGACACTCTGATCTCACATGTCATTGATTCTTTGCCAGATGATGAGGAAGAGGAGGAGGATGAAGATGATGTGGGTGTTGATACAGAAGGCCTGGCTGAGCAGACAGCCTTGGGGGGAGCGGATACAATGGACCTGTTGAACGAACCCCTTCCTCCCCTCCTGCCCCCACAAACACAGAGCAAACATACACCTGCTACATCTTCCTAAATTCACAAAGTGCACATACTCACTAACACACAAAACCTTCTCTTTGCTACCTGATATGAAGCTTTAAATGCCTATAAGTCTGTAGAAACTTTCAAGACAGCGAAATGACAAGCTTTGACTATGACAAACTGTTCTGTCTTTCAGTTACTGCTTAAGAAAAGTTGCCAGATGACTAAATATAAACATAGATGACTTAAAAACAAGTTCCAAGATTTGTGGTGTTGTTTACTGCATAAGTGTGTGTTCACCTGATATTTTCATTGCAGTTGGCACGGCAATGGAATTTGAGTTATGAATGATATGAATCGTTCTAAATGTTCTTTGCATTTCATATAAATATCACAGACAAATAAAAGTTTACTTGAGTTGGTTCCAGTCCCAAAAGAGTAACCTTTATGTAATGGCAACTGGAGATATATAAGTAGTGTAATGGTTTGTAATAGGTTCAGTTGAAACCAATATAATCTAGTTCATTTCATTTGTATCCAGAGCACTCAAATATTACTTATAGTTGCCTAATCTACTCTAAGAAGCATCCGTGGCAGAGCTTGGAAGTAATCTCCACATTGCACTGACTCTGCTCTGTAAACGAGAGTTGTTCGCACTTCTCTGTGGTCGAGCTGAAATAATGATGCCAGGGCATTGCGTAATCCATATATTCTGGCCCAGTGGAGGGTGATCGGTGACAGGATGTTCTTCAGTGACTGGATTCACATGACGCACGGTTACAATGAACTTAATGAGGCCCAGGGAGCACAACCCCAATTCAACGCTCATCTCAACATGTGTGTCTAATACCTTACAATGGGCAGAACTTTGAAAACAGGTGTACTTCATGAAGGTTTAAGTGAATTGAAATGAAAGCTAAGATTTTTGTTTTGTTTTTCAACAGAAAATTATAGATTGTTTAGATGTGCTTCACATGATGCATTTAGGACATGTTTCAGGGAAACTCTGCACCCAAAACTTGGCTGTAAAAGATCTCCAGTTGCTGCATAGGTAGAATGAGTCACATAACAGTTATGTGGTTTGGTGTCAAACCAGGTTCAGTGAGCACAAGGTGTGCATACTGCAATTGAGAATCAGTCATCTTTTACAGCAGGCAAGGCTACTGTTTTTGCTGTTTATTTCCATAACATATTGCCAAAATAAAAAGAGTAAATCATCTTTTGGTAGAGTTGCAGCCAGTTCTATTCAGAATGCAGTCTAATTACTATCTAAAATCTGTCACAATGTGAAGTGACAAACATTTGTGTAAGTTGATGTGCTATGTACTTTTAGAACCTTGTTTTTGAGCTGCCTTTTTAATAAGTGAAAATGTAACTTCGGTATATGATACAATTTGTTGCTACATATGTGGCACACTAAAATTGTTCCTTCTTTTTTAACCTTTAAAATATTGTTAACAATAAAGTTGTATTTGTTAACATTAGTCAATGCATATGGTATAAAGAACTAACAATGAACAATACATTTTTACAGAAGTTGTTAATCTTAAAGAATTTAGAATAAAAAAATAAATAAATTCTAGTTCTTTATATTAACATATACATTTTTCATTAAAAAAATTACAAGTCTAGAGTATATTGAAATTTAACATTAACCACGAATACAGCCTTATTGTAAAGTGTTACCAAAATTTATAATTGTAATTTAAATAATGGAATAGATTCAGCATTTCATATTTATATTAACTTTTCGAACTTTTGTAAAGAAATAATGTCCTGTCAGTCATCTCCGGATGATCATCATTCATTGATCCTTCTCTACGTCACAATGTAATCACCGTGAATATTTAATATAAGATAGCTTATATTGATAATATGTTGCTGCATTGAAAAAATAAGTGTTTAAGTATTAAATGTATTTGTTTAGTTAATCACTCTTGTTCGTACGCCAATAATCTAGACAAGAAATTTCAAACTGGCTTTCAAAGTTTTATTGAAAAATATAAATATAAGACATTCTCTTGCACAACAAAAATCAATGGTTGCTCATTAGTTTATTAACAAACTTCAACAATGTACTTACTGTATGTTACAATGAAACTCAAGTCTGTCATAAAATAATGCAGTACTTGGAAATATTAAAGTCTTCTTTTTTTATTAAAGAAATCAGTTTTGAATAATCTACAACTCTGAATGATCACTTATACAATAACACTGAATGACAGTGATGACAGTTTTGCGACAGTTTTGATGACAATCTAAACAAATTACCAGTCGTGGTCATATAACCTTCAACTCTATTCGCCTTCATTGAAATATCTACAAATAAACAAGTCACTGGTATAAATAGATCGTGATGGAAAAGCAGCACTATGGTACAGAATATTTATGTTTGTGCTAAATGTAAAAAATATCTTTGGCAGATGGGTTTGGTCGCGGTTACTTCCCGAATATTTCCATCATTTTGCGGTTGCTGTGAGCTTGCTGGACCAATTGTTCGGCTCTGGCCATCTCTAGTACTTCTCGTAACAGATGAAAGGTCAGATCTAGGGAAATCGGCGGCTCCTCCGACCTGCGCTCTCTCTCCTCGGAGTCGAGCGCCCGGAGCGCGTAATTGCCATCCCAGCGGCCGACGTTCCCAACTTTGCCCTCCAACAGACGCTGCGTTAACTGGAGCTGCAGTGCTCTTTTGGAATACTGGGATGCCTCGGGGTAGGTGTCAGGTGGAGACCGGGGAGAATTCTTATTTCTGTTACCGAGCCGGATGAAGTACTCCTCTCCCATGCGCGCCAGAACGGCTGGTGACTGTCGCTCTTCATCGGGGTCCGTGACTGGCTGGTTGGAGCTGCTGTCAATGGCTCTACATTCATAAGGTGGTGGAAAGGCAACGAGCAGAGCCATGGTGGTGACGAGAAAATTGAGCCTCATTTCCAAAAGTGTCGAGAAGAATCTGCGGGAGAATTGAGTATTCATTATGCGCACAATTACAATTTCTTTACGCACTGGATCTTGGACGAAGACCAATTCTTGACAGAATGCAATGTATTTAAGGCACATATTCTGAACATTTGCAATCACATTTGAATGAAAAAATTGCACATTTACTTATTTCTATGTCCACAGAAGCAATTACGCACGCCTAAATGTTGGATAGATGGATGCCTTTTGTGCGCTTAACAAGAGGGCACAACATTTCCGTTCCATAGCTCTAAAATTTACTAGAATGAATACTATCAGAGTAAGCTGATATTACATTAGGTTTACTTTAAAAAAAATAAGCTTTCTAATTCCAGATAAAACGATGCGTACCTGTGGCGTGCGTAACTGATATATTCCTAGGATGGTCTTTGGAACTTTGTGAGATGCGTCTCTCTCTCTTCCAGTTGTTTCAAGTTCTTACTTTTAGGACTTCTTCAAAGGAAGGTTGGAGTTTGCATTTATATAGGCACGGTCAGCGACAAGTGTCACGCATTTTGTATCTCGCATCTGCGCAGAGGACAGAGAGTTGACTTGAATGAACGTAAGTGAACACTTTTCTTGTTTGAATGAGTCATCGAGGTGTGTGTGTTTGTGTGTGTGTGTGTGCGTGCGCGCGCACGTGTGTATGTGTGTGTGTGTGTGTGTGTGCGTGCGTGCGTGTGTGTGTGAGAGTGTATGTGAGAGAGAGATAGAGAGAGAGAGACTTTTATTTGGTAAATAAGATGAATACAAAACCCAGGGTATTATAGAGATCCTATATATAGATCTTTCCTCGACTCCCTTTTGTGAATATGTAAGCTCAATATATCTGACAAGTTTGACATCCCAAACGTTTTGAAATCTCATCCATGTAATTGATTAAATTATATAATTGGTGAAACTGTATGACTTTCTATTATGAATCCATAATTGAAATCGCATGTTCATCATCTTTGATTGCCAAAGATACATTTTAAAGTGGTGTAATTGAAGTAACCAATTCTTCAGTGCACAGTAAATTATCAGATTGTTCCTACCTTGAAATCAATGTAAAAAATGTCAAATTAAATTGCATAAGATTAAACAGCTCATGACGTTTAGTTGTTGCAGACAATGTCACACAGGCGTGATGAACTTTGGGCAATGTTCTAGTGGGTGTCACTTATCCAGTGGGCACAGACAGAACTTTGGATACCAGCGATTACAGATGCACAGTGGCAGGACAACGTCACTCTTGTAGTCACCGCTGTCAAGTGCTGTCCTCCCCCATCGCTCTGCTCCGGCCACGAGGAAGGCTGGGGGACGGAACATTTTGCGATTTTTGAGACACTGGTTAAAACAGGCAACAGAAATTGAAAACAAAGCTTACAACTGTACAACTGGTTTAGAATTTGCCTGTTTGGATGCAATCTAATTCTTCCATTTTCTCACAAAATTTGTGTTTATACTTGTTACTCAATATGGGGCAGCATTGCAAATGTAATGTGTCAAAATGTATCATGAATAGTGACATATCTAGCATTCACTTAAATAAATCAACTCTCCTATACTCCTAAGAAAGAGCACCCTCCTTTAGTCCTTCGGTTCATGTTAGACCCGTATTAAAAACCATTCCAAATACGTAAATTATTGATTAGTGTACAATGGCACTAAATATCCCCTTAACGAAAATCTGTTTTATTGTTGTCATAAAGTGTAAATAAATATTGGAAAAATGCTTTGTTCTGAATTTTAGTAACTTAGATTTTATGTTTATTTTATTTATGTAAAAACTTGGCAAAAACTGGCCATGGATGTCTCAATTTACTTTTATTTCGGAAATAAATCTCTATTGCCTTTTCCAGCAGGCAAAAAGGACCCACTTTGCAAATTGATTGCAACAGATGAATTCCTTCTCACTAATGTCAAATAATTTGTTGCAGTGTTACAGGGGTTTAGGAAGGTGTCAATAGATACTGTATCATATCATATAAAATCATGTTAGTAAACTTACTTACCAACATACATTATTACCTGTTCAAAACTGTAAAATATATTTTGTCTGTGTGTACTTGTGTCAACATGAAACCCCATAAGAGTGAAAAGTATACAATTTGTAGGAATGATGCAGTACACAATGGAGCAGGTGGGTAGAAAACAATGTTGTACTACGGAATACATTTGAGAACATTTGAAATATGTTTAGGTCAGATTTGATTTACAGATGTACAAAAAACTATCTACAGCTGTAAAACATTCATAAAGTCAGAAGGTAAAAGGGCACAACTACAGGTCCCCTACAGGTCAAAATTGGAAGTGAAGAACAATTTGTTTTTGCATTGTTATTTCTCTTAAATTTTTGAGAGAGAGAGAGAAATAGATAGATAGATAGATAGATAGATAGATAGATAGATAGATAGATAGATAGATAGATAGATAGATAGATAGATAGATAGATAGATAGATAGATAGATAGATAGATAGATAGATGGAAATATGGAAAGAGGACCATCAGGATATAAACTTTGATGTGACCTGATTTAATAAATGTTATCATAAATATATGACGTGTTGACAAAATGTAGGGACACCTCATAAAATTAAGTTTTGTTTAACATTTTTACAATGAACTTCTTCCTTCAATAAGAAGAAAGAAGTGTTTTTTTTCCTGTCTTGAGCCTTGAGTTATGATTTGAAGATGCTCTTTGATAATGTCATAATATTGATGAAATGTGGATGAAAATAAATTAAAATGGTACATTTGTGTGAAGAACATTCTAGTGATAATCTCGGATTCATTTAAATGTAGTAATGTTTTTTTGGAAGGTAAAAATGGAAGGAAAAGATGTGGGATGTATTGCTAATCTGTAAAGAAATAATGCATTGATTCATTTTTTTTTATTTTCATTGTAAAAAAACATAGCATAAAATGAAAGTAATTATCACAGTACATTTATGATTTGTGGGATGGGGAAGATTCAGGAGAAAATGGGCCCTTGGTTAACAAGAAGAGCAAATTTATCCCAAGAATAACATTATTATGGATAATGACTGCATCCGTCTATGATAAAGCTAACACGAAGAAGGTGGTAGACACCTTGGTTCTATATTGAGCACCTCAAAGCACCAAGTCCCTAATTCACTCAAATGTACCCCAGTGATTCACTCTATAAATTTATTATTATTATTTTCGCCCCACCAAGTGCAGCCTTTTGTAATGATCCTGGAAGTTAGACTTAACACCTCTCTGTAACAATTCCAGACATTCTTTTATTTTTTAGACTGATTACTTTTTCCACTCTGTGTGGGCGATTTCATTCTGATCGACTGTATGAAGCATTCAAACAAATGACGAGGTCAAAAGCTTAAGTGTTTCTCCATAAAATAAAGTAGAGCAATTTTCCTCCTACCCTTCAGGCCTGGTGTCAAGTCCCATCATGAGATGAGGCTGCTTTCTGACACAAATCTAACGTACCACCTCAATGTAAAAATTTGCAGATTCGCTTGTGGTCATTGATGTCACTACAATTTCAAATCAATGTCTGTAAGTGGATAACAAAACATGCAATGTGACAAAACACAGGAAGCAGTGAATGAATTATACAATGACTTGCAGGGGGTATCAACTTTTCCTATATAATTTCTTGGAAAATTTCACAAATCTGTTGTGGTTCACGAATCACAGCACAGTTAGCCAAACCTCATCTATCTGAAAGTCTTTTTAAACAAAACACTAAAGTTATATGTTTGTGAAAAATATATTCCTTAGGCGAGTGCAATTTCTCTTCATCGACATTTGTTTACCACCAGGTGAAAAAACAAGCTCTGACTAACTTGTATCTTATGTGGTTACTGACACTTTTGCCTAAATTTGTTGAAAGCCTACATGTAAATGTTAATGCACTTTTTGTTTCAAACCTATGAGAATGGTCCCCCTAAAAATGAAGAAAAGAGATGCTAGGAAGAATGTTAAGTCTCCAATGAAAGTGAATGTGACTGTTATTGAATCTGTCAATAACATTCAGCCTAACATCTTTCTTTCAACTCAAGAGATAAACAATGTCAGGGTGAGTTGACTGAATTTTAAATTTTCAAGCACCCCATACTTTGCATCCTAAAACAAAATCCATATGTATGGTTTTCGGGTGTTTCTGTTGACTAATTATATTCAAGGGGCATATGATGTGTCAATATGTTTACCAGCAGCCTCACTTCAGAAAGTTAGTGAACCATTAAATCTTGCTCTTGATAAGAGTAACACTCAAAATTTGTTTGTCTCGCTTCACCTCATTTGTTCTTTACATTGCCGTAAGACACTTCACATCGACCCTTATAATTGCATTGGATTACGCCAATGCTGTTAACAATGACGCCGTTAAGCTGCATGCCATCTTCAGCAGATATAGTCTATTCTAGTCAACTGGGAGGTGATATCAATAAAGGTTGTCAGTACTATAAATGAGATTAAATAGGCTCAGAGAGCCTGCTGATCTTCCTGCTCCAAATAGACTGTGGTCTGACTCAATAGAAGGGCTCATCTGTCTTCTCAATGGGGTGTTTGCTGATATGAATTGGTGCCTTTAATTGAATTCAAAGAACTCACAATATTGGCTCCCTCCTGGCTTTCAGACGCATATTAAAGGCACATGGGGATGTTTAAAAACACCACATTCAAGTGTTTAAAGACCCCACGTGTGTGTTAACTTTGAGGCCACCTTAATTCTGAAAAAGTTAGGACAGCATGGGAAATGCTAATAAAAACAAAAAGGAGAGATCTGAGAATTCTATTCACCCTGTGCTATTTTGAAAGCATTACAACAACACATTATTTGATGTTTATCTTGTGAATTTAATTGATCAGATATCAGATGATTGTACAAAGGTTGGGACAGTAAAGTGTTTACCACTTTGTAATATTACCATTTCTTCTAACTCTTACTAAGCATTTGGCCACTGAAGACTCATGTTTGTCATGTTTAGCAAGTGCAATTGTGCAATTGTACAGGGCCTTCGTTGTCATATTGTGTGCTTCATAATGCACCACACTTTCTCAATTGGAGACAGGCCAGGACTACTGGCAGGCCAATCTAGCACCTGCACTCTCTGCTTATGCAGCAATGCAGTTGTAATCCATACAGTATGTGATTTGGCATTGTCCTGCTGATGTAGTAACATCCCTGGAAAAGACGGCATCTGGATGGCAGCAAATGTTGCTCCAAAATGTTTACATATTTTTCTGCATTAACGGTGCCCTCACAGATGTGCAGGTTAGTTACCAAATGCTTAATACGTATTATTAGAAGAAATGGTAATGTTACACATTGGTAAACACTTGACAGTTCCAACTTTGTTGGAGCAATCAGAAGCACAGGTAGATGTCTAAACCTGCTGGGCATTACTGCCTGCCACACTTTCAGCAGTGCCTTCAGTTGTCCAGCTATAGGGTCATCAGCCAGGAGCCACCTATCACAGATGTTTCACACAATTAATCCCTGAACATCTCCTGCAGCTGGACACCTGATGCTTTCAATTGCCTCTTGTTCTTGCTTCCACATCAATACATCCCTCCTGTCCTGTTGAGACATATCATACAACCAGAGTTCAATAGACCCCCCCCATAAGCAGACCCACCCTTCGTCCAATGCCTCTTCTCTGTCAAAAAACGCAAGCTGTCAATCTCTGCCTACCGCCCATCCATAGCCTATCCTTAAACTAATCCTCCAAAATATTAAGTATGAGAACAACTTTAGAGACAGAGGAGCCATGAGACTGCATCAACCGGACCTCAAATGAATAGCTTGGCCTGGATTCGCTGCCCAACTTAATCCTGCTCCAGAAACCCCCGGATAAGGACCGAGTGGGTCAGCTGGAATAATTCCTCCCCACCCCTTTCCTCTTCTACATACTACCTCACCACATATCACAGTTGTTCCATATTCCTAATTTCTCACTTCTGCACACCCCACTTGTCTTCTTTTCTTCTTTACCATAGCCAGAAGTTCCCTTTTACTTCTTCCTCTGCCATTTCCTTCAGAGATTCTTCAACGGCAATCCAAAGATGCCACTGTCATTCAACAAGTGCTGCACTGATGTTCCAATAAACTCTCGAAACCTGACCTCTACAGGGTAAGTGGCAGCCCACCATCCATTTTCCCTGCACTCGGCAGCCAAATCAGCATATGTAGGCTTCTTCCTCTCATAGGCTGCCTCCAGTCCCTCTTCCCATGGGACAGTAAGTTCAATCATTATGAATTTCCTAGCTGATGCTGACCATAACATCATGACCAGCCACATGGAGGTAATGGCGATCACAGAAGTAAATGTTAGCTGCTGGCCAAGGTCGATCACCATTAGCCAATCACTTCCATGTGCCAGGATTGATCTTGACTCCCTTCATGCTGTGCCTTGTGCGGCACTTCCCTTTTTAACAAACTCAATGTACTTCCTCTGAGGAGCATGATGGCCTTTATTGGCCTATATTCTACACACCTCTAGGAACTCTGAATGCTTTCACAGAACATGATCATGCCACGACCTGTACCATAATTGTGCAAAGGCAGTCTTGGACACCAGCCAACATGTGCAGCATATTTTCTCTTAGGGCCTTGCAGAGGGGGCAACTCGGCTCTTTACCATACCACAAAAACACCTTTCCAGGGCTTGGAGAGTGTCATAGATGGATCTTATTAGAAAACTTAGCTTGACATGGGGTATCTTCCACAGGTCAGTCCATCCTAAAACTCTATTAGATGCACCCTCCCACACTGTCCAGTGCCCTTGCTGCTGCTGGCTGACTGCTCGATTCATATACCCTTTCTCTTCCATCCTAGTTACTTCTTTAGCTAACATAGCTTTCTTCTGTTTTTTTAGAGGCTAGCACGTTGTCTTTCTCCCCTAGTTGCTGTTTCATGTGATCTTCTAGATCTTACTTCGACATCACCAGCTTTCCACACCTCTTTGAGAAGATTCCTGGCAAATTTAAAAGGAAACTTCATGAATTTCATCCTCACATGCTCCTTCCTTCTTCCTTCCTTGTCAAATTCTCCCTGCCCTACTAAAAAACCAACAACCTAGCTCTTATGCATCCCACAATACCTTCAAACCTTCTTTCTCATGCTCATCTGCTTTTCTCCATACCTTGCAAAACTGCCTCTGCTCTTCCATCAGCTAAAGAATTTACTTTTCTCTCCTACCTATCACCATGGGACCATGCTTCTTCAATGACGCTTCCCCAAATCTACCTAAACATAAGCAATGTCACTAAACATATTAAGCTTGGCCTCCACCCTTCCACTGAGTGCATTCTCCAAGGTGTAGCACAGGTCCTGGTCTATTCTGCTCCAGGCTTCAGTGTCATTAGATTTTGTTTCCTTCTCACTAGCTCCATTTCATTGTCTTACATTTCCTGTCTTGTCTTTGGGTTAGCAATTGTATCCTCCTGAAGTTCATCTTGCAGGCATGACTTGTCTTGCTGGTCTTATTGGAGACCCTCCACAATATTGGTTTCAGAAGTGCTGTGGTGCTCAATCGGGATCTGTATCCTTCTTGTCTGACCTGCTGCTGCAGTGCAAGTTTGTGTCTGGCTGTTCCCGCCACATTTCGACTTCCATGATTAATCTGCAGCCCCCAGTAAGTCATTACACACATCCACCTGCAGCTGCATTTCCTAAGGTCCTTTGCTTATTTATTACATTTTCAAGGTAAAACATCAAATAATGTGTTGTTTTAATACCTGATTTAGATGGGATTAAGAGTCAAGAGTCAAATCAGGAAAAAAGAAGCTCTCCAAATCATCTCTAAATGCCTTAGAAATCTGTCCAAACCTTAATGACACAGTCCTTGTCCTTAATATGAAATTAATTTAATCATAATACAAATATGGTGGATACTTTATTGTCTGACAGACACATCTAAATTCATTACCTGTACCTTTTCATTTGAATAAGCTTGTTGAAATCCAATATCATCCAGGATCATAGTCCAACCAGTGGAAAGTTATAAAAACAGAGGGCTCCAAAAATCATGCTACCCCAACCCCATCAGGCAAGTGTCCTTTAGGTGAATGCAAAATCTGCTGTATTTGGACATTTCACTGAAAGTAGTGAGTCCTTTAAGATATCTCTTAAAATACAAGGAGCGCTTGGCTGTCAGGGAGGGCAGATGAGGTCAGGCCTCAGAGCCCTGCTCTCACCCCTCAGGCCTAGATACTCCCACTGGATCAGCAGCAGTGGCGGCTGCTGGTCTTTCAAAGAGGGGAAGCTCATTTTCGGCCTACATTATAAACTTATTTACCCTATTTTTTGCACTAAATCAATCTTAGGTGTTGATCTGCCCTGCTGTTTAATTCTAATTTTTTCCTCGTAAGGAAGACTTTCAAATGGCTTCGCCAAAATCAGGTCGACAATATTAGCACCGTCTGCCATCGTGCGCAGTTTCACCCGTCACGACGCTAGCATAGCCTACTGTATGAATGAATGAATGAACGAACGAGCGAACGAACGAGCGAATGCTCTAAAACAAAATATATTAAACTTGGTAAAACTGAAACAAGGAATGTGGTGTATAATTGTGTGAAATGTATTATGCAAATTGACTAGCAATTTCAGCCAAACAAATATAAAGAAATAGGTTGCAGCAGTTTGTCTTTCGACTACACTTGAGAAATCCATGATGGGACTGAGCGCGAAATAGCTTCAGTGACTTCTTATAGTACAGATTCGCTGTCAATCAAAAGGAGATGCAGTCTTTCGACAGATCCTCCAATCATCACGCTGAAGCCCGAGTCCGGGCCAGCCCACTCCTCATTCACCCCCAGAGACGCTGAGCGTCCGTGGGCGGGACATAATCGCAGCATTTATCCAATGACCGTCTATTTTCGAGCACTGAAAAAACTGTTCAGAGCAGCCCCATTGAAGTCAATGGGCTCGGCTTCAACAGGGAAATGCACTGGCGCTTACGGGAATGTATGAGAAGTAAATCGAGTCAGCCGACCTGCTATATGTAATGTAGCTGATTCTGAACGAACTCGTCTTCGAGATGAACGTGTTCTAACGCATTTTTAGTCAATAAATTGTTTACACAATAGTACATATTTGACCATTATTTTTTTGACATTATAGGGGAAGCTGAGCTTCCCTTGCAGTCTTAAAGAAATCCTCACTGATCAGCAGTGAGCGGCTAAAATCACACACAGTGTCAAACATGAGCAAAATATTATCTAGCTTAAATTTTCAGTCAGAGAGAGCGGTGATCGTAGTTTTTAAAGTAGCTTTGATTTGTTCATATTAATATGTTTCTCTGGCCTGATTAAGTTTTCCATTGATAATATGAAGCATGTTATTCTGCGATGGGAAGCTTTGTTATATGGATGAATATATCTGGAAGGCATGTAAGTAATTGTAAGGAAGCAGCAGTTTCTTCTATGTGGGCTGAAGTTTATCTTTTGTTGTGTCACCCACAAGGCTGTACATTAAGAAATTTTGTATTTTACAACAGCTAAAATGAATACAGTGTGCAGTCTACTTTCAGTCATGAATATTGTATATATATATACATACAGATGTATATATACTACAGATAACAGAATACATGCTGTAAATGTAATATGTAACATATTCCGTTAGATTACTCAAGGTCAGTAAAGTATTCTAAATACTTTGGATTACTTCTTCAGCACTGGTAGATATTTTCACTTGTTTTGACTATAACAAGTACTTACTGCCAGTACAGTAAGACAAAATGTTAAAATACATTCTCTGAAAAACCAAAATAGCTTATGCAGTGTTGTTTCTAAAACTAGATAAATCAAATTAATATGAATGTAACACAACTTAAGAAAGTGTTTCACTGCTGCTCAAGGGATCCAAGAATCTCTTTCATCAATGGAAGATCGCTTTTGCACTGATGTTTCCGGCCAAATTGAGAATAGATACTAAGAATGGCCACAAAATATTACGTGACCACAGCAAGCATTGTCGTTCATAGAAAAAATGGTGTGAAAAAGCCATTTAGTGATTTTCATGTTTCCCCCAAGTAAGCTTGTTTGTGTATTCTTAATACCAATTATTTAAATTGTAATTGTAGTGGAATACAGTTACTTATATTTTGTATTTTAAATACGTAATCCTGTTTCATATATTCTGTTACTCCCCAAACCTGTATAATACACTGTATAATACACTTGTATTATACAGTATATATATATATATATATATATATATATATATATATATATATATATATATATATATATATATATATATATATATACTGTATAATACAAGTGTATTTTGGGCACTGAACTGTTGTGCTGTTTTTACAGCAGGGTTTATGACTGTACTTTATATTTGCTAAATCTAGATCACTGTCATTACTCTGGCAATGGACATCACTCAGTTTTCAGGAATATATTGAATATTATACAACTGTCAAAGTCTTTTGCATTAGCTTGAAAAATGTATGAGGCTATTCATGTGACAAATCAATCTTTGTGCATTTTTGGCACTTTCCACAAATAGGGAATAAAGTATTAGAGGCACAAACACCATGTTCTTCGGAGTGAGTGGTACTATTATATATGTTACATAAAGTATATCTTTCAGCCTGTCCCTGATCATGATGTTCTCAACTGTATCAAACTATCATAAAAATATAATATCAACCTGTTAAAATTAATATATTGTAGTAAAAAAATTATATATATTTATTTTTTAAATTATTAAAAAAAAATTTACAACCCTGTTACCACATGATTTTTCACCTTTACAAAAAATAGAACATTTCTTAAAATTAGACACTTTATACTGCATAATAATTGGTGCCAATAGCTACTTTTGGAACTATCGGTTATCATCAAAAAGATCTCCAATAGTTCACCCTCTCCCCCACCCCAGTGCAGGTAAAATATAAAACAACATAAACATGATTGTTTTCATGTTTTCATGATATATATATATATATCTATATTGCATCTCTAACTTCTCCAACTTCACCTCTCAAAAAAGTAATCTGGTGAATATATAAGCTATACAGTAACTACAAAACTTCATCATGTAAATGCTTAGTGCATTAATGTAGCTAAATCTCTGTCATTGTTTAAGGACTAATGCATGATTATTAATACGAAATTATGTTAATAATGAAGCATGGACATTATTGAACATTTATTTATATAACCGTTATTAGTTGTTGAGTTCATCTTTATTCAAATAGACCAAATGTATCCCTACAGAAAGCAAAAAAAGAATTGGTTAGCAGCTTTTTCCACCACCTTGAAGAAGTTTTATTTATATAGTGCCTTTTCCAAGCACAAGGTCGCATTTCAATATGCATAATTTATACAGCTAGTTAAAATATAATAAAAAATTAAAATCAGATCAGATCTAATCAGTTCAGACCAGACAGCTAATCAAAATCGAATAATTATATATGAGATGGTAAGCCAATATTGATATTGGCAAAATCCAATAGCGGTCGACCTATAATAGGAACTAATAGTTGAATGCATTCGTCAAGCCCAATCACTCAACCCTGTATACCCTGATGTTTGTATCAAACACTTTTTTTTTAAGTGCTTTTATATATATATATCTGGGAATTATAAGTTTGTCAATAACTGCAAACTAACATCTAGTCTGGTCCTAATCTTGCTAACTCTGCTGAGTGATAACTTAATTTAGACTAAATCTGCAACCTTGTTATTTGTGAACCTGTTACCCATTAGTATTTTTGCAAGAAATTAACAATAATCATACAAATCAGGTTTTCAAAACTCATATAAATAAATGTAAAACAAAGCACCTCCTTTTACAGACCATTGGCTGAAATAACCATGCTGACTTGGTTTTCAGGCCTTATTTTGTACCCTATTTATGGAAATTGTGATTTCTTCTTGGCTTACAACATATATATATGGCACTATCACCATTTACATGTTTGTCAATGCAGACTGGATGAAGCTAATTGAAATAAATTTTCTTTCACTTGATAAAATTCAGAACTTTCTTCCTTGCTTGCCTTTTCAAGTCTTTGGTGCTAAATCACCTTGAGATGATGAAGGGGCAGGGATATTCTGTGTGGAACGCCATGCTCTATTGCACCTGTCCCTTTCTAGTTTCATCTAACTTGTCCTGTTTTGAGTACCTTCCACAGAAGTTGTAGAATCTCTGCCAATCATATTGTTCTGGCCCTGACCACTCATTCTTCACTAAGTTGACAGTGGCATGATCTGATAGAACATGACATGAGTAGCCCTCACAAGAAGAGTTGTATTTTGCATGAAAATCAATAATGCATTTTATTCAACTGCACTGACATCTTTGAACGTCAGAAATATCCTGTAGACTTACAGTACGTCCTCAAGATCTCCTTGTCTTTAATACTTTAAAGAACTTTCTATTTATAGTACTCTGCAAAGGAGTTAATGTAAAGGAGGAAGTGAGAACCGGCTTGAGAATATAAATAATATTTGAATTATAAACAACCAAAAAGACAAACACACAAAGGTGTCGGACAGCTGTCCGTAAATTCTCTCAGTCGCACTGCCGTCTTCGGTCGGCCTTTATCCCTCTTGAGGGCTAATTAGCCTGATTAGGGGCCGGGTGTACAGAGTCATGACCTGGCCCCACCCTCCACACTGCCACATACACTTTCTCAGATTAGAATTAAAGATAAAGTGTGTAATTTCTGGGCCTCTGCATTTAATATGCAATAGAAAAGACAGAGTAACTTTTAGCTTAGAAACAATCCAAAATAATTACATCCAACACAAGCTCATTGTTAAATACAATTATAAACCAAAGTATTGTTTTAACAGAGGAGGAAAGAATGAAAAATAAGCGAATGTGTTAATGTGTGCATTATCATGTCTGTGATTCACAATTCAACATTTGTTTCAGACAGGAATCGAGACCTACAATTTAACTGGACTTTGGGTAAATTTGGGTAAAGCATTACTGTTTAAAAACGCATCACATTGAAAAAACACATAAAAGTTTCTGCACCTCTTTGAATGCCAAGGTGTCTTTTTCCTAAGAATACCTTGAGGGCATGCCGCTTGCTTTCAGCCCTACTGAATTTGTTATAACCGTTTAACTTTTAAAGATGGACCAGCCCTAGTGAGCTGAACATGTACAGTATGTCTGCAAGCATTTTTCATTTTTCAAATTTTCCATGTTTGTAATCCCAGTAAAACGTTTCTAAAAATTATACTGTGTTCAGACTTCAGATATTTCAGTTTTTCAGTATATCATTGTAATTTAGAAATTGTAATTCAGTGTATAATTGAATTTTACATGAGCATTGGAACGTTTTTGCAAAACTGCAATTATGTGCTTTAATTACGGGGGGTGGTTATAATCAGACTTTAAGGTTTTAAGGTGAATTTTAGATGGAGGTTTTAAAAAAGTAAAAGCATCTCCCTAATCTAAAACATTACCCTAAACCTAACCAATATTGTCTAAAAAGATAAATGAGAGTTTAAAAAAACAGAAATCCTTACCCTTATCCAACACCTAACCCTAACCGTGTTTTAAAATGCAAATTAGAAATTAGAGAAAAAGATTATAAACACACACTTTCATGGAGGCAACCATATCATTTTGTATTGCTCCTCCGCCACATTTACTTTTGTGTATCTTTGGCTGTATTTGAACCAAGGCCAATAATTTCAAAGTCCATCGCTCTATCTGGTGAGCTACCATGCAAAGTAATAGTAAATGAATAAGTGTGTATCTCTAGGTGGGTCTGTAATACAGTGTTAAAATGTATAGTTTCTCAAATCATGTGTTAAAGTATATTTATTTTTATATCTTAACATAGTGGGTGGTGAGCAATAGAGTGAAAAATAAAGATTTAGAAAGTCATAATCAGCAATTGTACTCGTGGTTTGTGTGACAAAACATAAAAAGCACAGTTGTTGTAATGCAGGGGCGGTTTTATGGTCAGTGGATATATGGGGCTTAGCCCAGACCTTTGTGGATATGTATTGGGCCATCCTTTAATAAATTGTCAGAATATATTACACTTTATAATAAAAATGTAAATGTTACATCTCTAAATCTTTAAATGACTGAAACTAAAACTAAAAGTTCCAACTAACTTTTGTCTCAGCCTCAGATATGTTCAAAGATCACAAATTGCATACTTTTAAAACTATGTATTTTAAAACGCAATAAAAAACCCCCACAATTTGGCCCCTTTTACCTATAATTCAACCGACATTGTGTACAATTGACTGTTTTATATTCTATTATAGATTTGTCAGTTGTTTTAAAATAGTTTAGAACAGGGCACCTCAATAGGCGAGAGACAAATGTTTGGCCAGCGCTAAAGGCCTGTTCACATCGAATCCATGTCAAATATGTGAGAAAACTCTCTCTGGAACTACCGTTGCCAATGACACAGGGACTGCCTCCCTCCATAATTTCAGGAGGTTTAGGTGGTATATTTGACATGAGTCACCTCTATCTGTTCGTTTTACCTCATTATTGAGGAGTAAATTGGAGCTCGATGTTGGAAGTAAAACAAGGACTTTACGAGTCCCCAAAAGCACGACACACGAACCAAAAGTGTTATTGAACCATCACAATGTGACTCAGAACTGCTGCAATATGAGTAAGGAACCATGTAATATTATATTTTTAAATATTTCGCTAAAATGCCGCCATGGTCACGTTATTTTCATAAGATCTGCCGTGACTTTCTTTATAGCTTTCTTCATTTTCTTATTTCTCGTATCATTCATCTCTTTCTTCTCATGTAATAAAATAATTTCAAATGTATTTATTTATTTAAGTTATTTAAGTATTTACTGGGTAAGTAGTCATGTATTAAGTGGGATAAGGAACTGATCTGGAATATATTTGTATATTATTATTATATATTATTGTAAGGAGCAGAGAAGCTCAGACATTCTGCTAATACTCTTTAGCAGTTTCCTTTGGTGCTAAACAGAAGAAAGAGAGTCATGCAGGTTTGGAATGACATGGGATGACTAAACGATGAAAGGATCTTCATTTCTGGGTTAACTGCCACTTTAATTTTAACTATCCCTTTCGCTTCTCTTGATTTATCATTGAGCAAAAGTGACACCTTTCCCCTCATCTCATTTGTGGCTTCTCTAAATAGGGCATTCAGTCCCATGGGAATGTTTCTAGACGACCTTTGATCATGTTTCAGTGACACACAATCAATGACTTATGGCCTTTTCCTTCATGACAATTCAAGGAGCATGCAGCTTTCCATCTCTGCCCCTTTATGCACACACAGACACACACACGTGACTTCTTTAATCTGCTGTACATTTTCATCCCCCATGTGTGTTAATGTTTATCCTCTTTGCCATACATTTAATTTCCATATTGTTTATTTAGAGAAGGACTGTGTGAACGTTTTATCTGGTAACCTAAAAATTAAGGATGTGCAAAACGACATAGACACCTAAGACACATTCTTGCATTCAAAGAACACCAAGCCTGATGCGTTATCGCGCCTCTTTAATTCCTCAGAAGTCCCCACGGATCCCGAGGGGATTCTTCCTGAGGGACGCATCCTCGGATCGGCTGTCTGGGGTATTGAGAGGCAGGATAAACAAGCACTCGCCCGCGCCCCCGCGCCACGCACCTGCCCCAAACACCTTCTTTTTGTCCCTGTCCCCACTCGCCTGGCCGTTCTTCAGTGGGCCCACTCAGCCAAGCTGGCTGGTCACCCCGACGTTCGGGGCACGCTTGCTTCCATTCGCCAGCGTTTTTGGTGGCCCTCTCGGGAACGTGACACGCGTCGTTTCGTGGCTGCTTGCTCCGTTTGCGCGCAGACTATGTCTGGGAACTCTCCTCCTTCTGGACTTCTCAGACCGCTCCCCATCCCCTCTCGACCTTGGTCGCACATCGCCTTAGACTCTGTTACCGGGCTCCCTTCGTCGGCGGGTAAGACCGTTATTCTCACGGTCATCGACCGGTTTTCTAAGGCGGCTGATTTTATTCCCCTCGCCAAACTTCCCTCTGCTAAGGAGACGGCGCAAATCATCGTCGAGAATATTTTCAGAATTCATGGCCACCCATCCGACATCGTCTCCGACAGAGGTCCGCAATTCACGTCTCAGTTTTGGAAGGAGTTTTGTCGTTTGATTGGTGCTTCCGTCAGTCTCTCGTCAGGCTTCCACCCTCAATCTAACGGTCAAGCCGAACGGGCCAATCAGACTGTTGGTCGCATTTTGCGCAGTCTTTCGTTCCACAATCCCGCGTCCTGGGCCGAGAACCTCCCCTGTGCGGAGTACGCCCACAACTCGTTGCCTTCGTCCGCCACCGGTTTGTCTCCCTTTCAGTGTAGCCTCGGGTACCAACCCCCGCTCTTCTCGTCCCAACTAGCCGATTCCTGCGTTCCGTCCGCCCAAGCTTTTGTCCAACGTTGCGAGCGCACATGGAGGGGTGTGCGGTCTGCCCTTTGCCGCTATAGAGATCAGACCGTGAGAGCTGCCAACAAGCGTAGAACTAAGAGCCCTCGATATTGCCGGGGCCAGAAGGTATGGCTCTCCACTCTCAACCTTCCCCTCAAATCCGCCTCTCGTAAATTGACCCCGCGCTTCATCTGTCCATTCCGTATCTCTCAAATCATCAGCCCCGTTTCGGTACGACTCCTCCTTCCCCGCCACCTCCGGCGCATTCACCCGGTCTTCCATGTCTCTTGCATTAAACCCGCTGTGCGTTCTTCCACTCGTCCTGTTTCCCCCCCTATTCTGGTTGAGGGCGCTCCAATCTACAGGGTCCGCAGGATCCTGGATATGCGTTCTCGGGGTCGTGGGCATCAGTATCTGGTTGACTGGGAGGGATACGGTCCCGAGGGGAGAAGTTGGGTTCCCTCTCGGGACGTGCTGGACCGCTCGCTCATCGATGATTTCCTCCGGAGCCGCCAGGGTTCTTCCTCGGGAGCACCTGGAGGCGCTCGTTGAGGGGGGGGTACTGTTATGTCGTGTTATGTTTTGTCATGGTATGTCTTGTCCCTGTTCTTTCTCTTTACTCTGTCGCCCTCTGCTGCCCTCTTTCATTACCTCTCCTTTCCCTCTTCTCTCCTTCTCCAGCTGTTCCCTATCTTCCCTGAATACTCCGCTAATTCTCTTCCCACCTGTTCCCGTTTTCCTCTGATTGTCTTCTCTACTTCTTTCTCTGTTTTCGCTGCTTCCTTTGTCGAATTCTCACTTGAGTTTCTCTCTCCTAGGAATACATGCTCTGTCCGGTTTGTCGCTGTCCTGTCCTGTAGGCATCCGCCTCACATAACTACCTGTTCACTCCTAACACCCGTTATTTGTATTCTGTCCAGCTCGCCTGGCGCTGCGAGAGAAGCGGACTACCACTATTGCTTCCTCGACCCTTGTCAACCCTGGGGGAGACCTACAGCCAGTTGCCGCTCACTGCTACCCTCGGCTGCTACATTGTTTCGCCTCTCAGCGTATTAAGAAGTTTTCTGTTTTTTGCATCGCCCACTCTGCGGGTTGTTTATGTTCACTTTTATTCTCTCAAGGAGAGATTTATGTTTTTCATTATTGGCAACTTGAACCTACATTAAAAGACTCCTTTTGTTAATTCGCTTTTGGGTCCTCACTTACCCACACAACAAAATGAGGAAATTACTGTAAATTACTGTATACTTAAATAATAATACATTAACATGTTTTGGCATAATTTTGCCTGAAAACGTTTTTGTACTGAAAAATAAATAATCAAAATAATTAATAATTACTCATTTCATTAACACAAAATGGGTGTCATTTTAAAGACTTTACAATGCATACAGGCAATATAGCCAACTCTTACCAGGTGCTTTTTATTTGCTGACAAATTAGAAGTGTTCCGTTTCCATAACTTATGAAATATGATCATTTACTCTAGACAAACTGTCAAACATACGGTCAAATCATTGTGCCGATCAGAAAGTTTTGAGTAGAAAACAACACATTTCATTCACATATTAAATTAATAAGAGTACATATGCTGTAAACAGATATCTGCTGTTGTATCGCTTGTAACTTCATGAAACAAACAGAATAATAAAACAACATTTGCTCCATGACGCCTTTTCGATGCTCCGGGGCGAATTCAAAAAAACATTTTTGCTCCCTCAAAGGGCACTGCTGAGGGAGGGGACGTCACACGAAAGTTTTTTCCAACAAAGTGAGAAAATGAATAGGCCACTCCACAAGACGAAGGGTACATTAAAATGTATAATTCTTTCTCATACCTTTAGATTTGGGAATGAAAGGGGCAGGGGCCCCTCATGCCCCTGCTGCACCCGTTCTGTGCACGTCACAGCATGGCATCAACACATGAAGTCCACGTGACTAGTCCATCAAAAGATTTTCATGCATTTCATAAACTATCTTCATTCAACATTGTGTTATTTGAATAATCAGCCTCCAATTTCCTCTTCCGATAGATACACTTGTGCATCCTTCAGAGTAGATAATGAAGGTGGGACGCTACAGTGCACCAAGTCACACCCCAGAAGGCCATTCAGCAATTTAGTAAGAATACATACAGGTTTAAAAACCTCCGGAAGCAATTACCACTGGCAAAAGTTTCCATCCTAATAGATGAAGGCTAAAAGAAGTATTCTTAGAACAGTGCCATTAAAGAATTGTCTAATTGGTGTGAAAAGGTCTTTTTGGTCTTCTCTATCTACATCATTACGTGGATATTTTCAGTGTGGATACTTTCCTCATCAGGGACTGCTGAGTGTGAGCCTATAAACAAAGGCATGCAAAGTCATATTCTGCACAAATTGGCATTCAATAGTTCCAAGGTTGATACTTTGAGCTTTCTCTGAGGATCTCACACTGAATGGATCATCAGAGGATTGTACCCATCAATCAGTTTGATTTATTATATTAATTAATAATCATCAAAACTGCTAATTGTGCTAAAATAGAACATGAAGCTCGGTGCGTCAAATGGCTATGCACTACGTAAATCATGTTTAATTTACACACTCAAGACAGCGAATTTATAAAAAATTACTTTTGAGGAAATAAGGAAATTTAATTTTGGAGACTGCTCATATTACAATTTTTTTTTTTTTTATATTGGACAAGCTGAAGAACAATGGGATTTAAATGTCTAGTGATAATGCTTCTATTTTTTCTTTACAAATGATCTTATCAGCAACATTTTTGTGAAATTGAAGGGATAGTTCACCTAAAGATAAAATCCTGTCATCATTTACTATCATGTTGTTACAAACCCATATGACATTCTTTCTTCTGGGAAATGCAAAAGGAAATGTTAAGACTGATTATTAGGGATTGACAGCCTCACACTCTTCAAAATAAAGGTTCTTAAATGGTTCTTTTTCAGGGGGTATGGTTCCACGAAGAACATTTAACATCTGTGGAAACTTCCCATTCCACAAAAGGTTCTTCATAGTGCCAACAGGTTCCATTCCTTTAGACCATAAAAAGGTTCTTCACACTCAGTAATCTCATATGATGTGAATATATTTTAAACTGTTGGAAAATTAGTTCACGGCAAACTAATGGTGTTCGTAATCATTCACTTTCATTGCATCTTTTTCCATACAATGAAAATGAATGGTGACTGAGGAAGTCAGTCTGCCTAACATCTCCTTTCATGTTCCACAGAAGACATCAACAACATAATCTCATGATATCTCTATAAAGGAGTTAAAGGGAAAGGAGGAGGCGAGAACCGGCTTGACGATATAAATAATAATTTAATGAAGAACTAAACAAAAAAGACAAACACACAAAGGTGTCATACAGCTGCCCGTAAATCTCTCTCTCTCTGTCCCACTGCAGTCTCCAGTCGGCCTTTATCCCTCTCTGAAGCTTGATTAGCCTGATTAGGGGCCGGGTCACGACCCGACCCCGCCCTCCGCCTTGTCACAAACTCATAATTCATACGAGATGCGGCAAAATAATAAAATAAAAATTTTCCATGGTACACAAAAGTTATTTTCCTAAATTCATGGTTAGGTTTAAGGTTTGGGCAAGGGGTTACATTTTATGGTTAGTTTTTGGTTTGGGTTAGGCATTAAAGTTATGGAAAATCGTAATAAGATAGTTTGTTGGTTTCTTTATTTTTCTCTATAAGTGCATATGTTTTCATACGACTTCTCATGAGACCTGGTTGGATGGGAAATGAAAAGTCTGGTTTGAAACAACATGAACATGAGTAAATGACAGAATTTTAATTTTTTATGTGAACTATCATTTCAACATTACATGTACAAATTTTGCTTATTATAGTGACCTCCAAATAAATATTTATTAATAATTTCACATCATAATGTTTCTTTGTTAACATTTTTCAAAACCCTCAAACTTTCTGTTAATTTCCAGGTGTAAATTAGATTTTGAATCCAAGATTTTGAACCACACTGTGTCTGTGTGTTACAGATACCTTTTGTATTTACTTAATTAAACATTGTAAATTTTGAAGGATGCAAGGTCAGGCATCAATCAATTCTGTGTCAGTCAAATGAGCATAAATCCATAAGACACCTCTCAGTAAGAAAAACCTGCATTTATGGGCGTCAGGCAACAAGGGAAAGACATTGAGATGCTCGGACGATCTCTCATTGAAGTAAGTGTACAGTTTATTTTTCACTTGTTGAGAGAAGTCATCTATGTAAGTGATTGTAGTCAACAAAGCTGACATGTTGTTTGGGACTGAATGACAATGTCAGAATGCAATTAGAAGGAGATGCTAGCAGTGGTGAATTGGGCATGGAATGTATCGATATATGAGTTACAGGCTCTCGTTGGATGAGTCAGCCTCTCAAGAGAGCAGTGTGCATATCTTTATAGTCTGAGTTTATAAAGTGCCCCCTCTCCAGGCCCCTTCCCAACTTTTAACATCAAGAAGGGAAAAGATACAGTTTGATGTTCCTTCTGAGCTGAGGACAGAATAAAGCACTGAATCAATAAAAATGTCAATTCGCTAAAAAGTATCTTCCCCAGTCTCTGAAAATGAAAGGAATAAATACAGTGGATTTAATTTTCCTTTGGCGTGTCTTAAAATTGAGAAGGTTGCCAGAGTCTCGAGAGAGTTAGTGTTCTCTCTGAAGTGCGCTTTTAACTTTATGACATCAGTTTATCTCATTACTGAGTGATGACTTCAAGTTGTTGATGCAAAAACAAGAAGGTCTGTTTTGTTCTAATTGTATTTTCACACTGCACTTTAGCAGTTCATTAGAGCAATTAATGGAGATGTTGTTTATTACGTTTACCGCAAACATGTCACAACATGCATTAATGAGCAATAATAATCTCTTTTAATTAGAAGTACCTGAACTATTTCATTAAAATCTTGGTAGATGTGTATAGAATATGATTTTAACAATTTTCTGTGAACACTGTTGAAGTTCAGCACAGTGCAAGCGTTCAAAGTCCTCAGAGAATAAGTTAGCTAATTTAAAATATTTTTCAAAAAACACTTTGAAAAGCCTGCAATTCATCCATAGTAATGAAATCTCACACATATTTAATGTCAAAAGACACTTGGGTTCAGCCTGTTCCCCATCATATACTTTTTGTCACTATGTGGTCTATTGGTACCAAAATGAGGTTTTGATTCAGTGGAATGCAGGTGTTAAGAGAATTTATATTGAACTGACATTTAAGATGGTTCTAAGATTTTTTTCATTCATTCCATCCATAAAGTGTTTAACTCCTATTTTATGCATCAAATTATGTATACCAGAGAATCGTATGGCTTTATGTTCCCATGCCCCTGAGACAGAACACACTTCTGCATTTTCTTGCCTGAGGAAAAGGTGTACGTGCCTGCATCAATAATGCAGCATTTGTTTCATGTATGCTCACATATAAGAAATATTAAAATACGTACAGAGAAATGTCTCAATCCAACTTTCAAGTTGCTATGTTAAACATTTAGCATTGTAATGGAAGTGTCAAAATGCTACAGAAAAAATTTTTAATTGGTTAACTCTACTGCCTGTTATATACCTTTTATATATGGAAAAATATATTAGTTTTGAAGACCCTTTGAAATAAAATACAGTGCCTTGCGAAAGTATTCGGCCCCCTTGAACTTTTCGACCTTTTGCCACATTTCAGGCTTCAAACATAAAGATATAAAACTGTAATTTTTTGTGAAGAATCAACAACAAGTGGGACACAATCATGAAGTGGAACGAAATTTATTGCATTATTTCAAACTTTTTTAACAAATAAAAAACTGAAAAATTGGGCGTGCAAAATTATTCAGCCCCCTTTACTTTCAGTGCAGCAAACTCTCTCCAGAAGTTCAGTGAGGATCTCTGAATGATCCAATGTTGACCTAAATGAATAATGATGATAAATAGAATCCATCTGTGTGTAATCAAGTCTCCGTATAAATGCACCTGCTCTGTGATAGTCTCAGAGGTCCGTTTAAAGCACAGAGAGCATCATGAAGAACAAGGAACACACCAGGCAGGTCCGAGATACTGTTGTGGAGAAGTTTAAAGCCGGATTTGGATACAGAAAGATTTCCCAAGCTTTAAACATCCCAAGGAGCACTGTGCAAGAGATAATATTGAAATGGAAGGAGTATCAGACCACTGCAAATCTACCAAGACCCGGCCGTCCCTCTAAACTTTCAGCTCATACAAGGAGAAGACTGATCAGAGATGCAGCCAAGAGGCCCATGATCACTCTGGATGAACTGCAGAGATCTACAGCTGAGGTGGGAGACTCTGTCCATAGGATAACAATCAGTCGTATACTGCACAAATCTGGCCTTTATGGAAGAGTGGCAAGAAGAAAGCCATTTCTTAAAGATATCCATAAAAAGTGTCGTTTAAAGTTTGCCACAAGCCACCTGGGAGACACACCAAACATGTGGAAGAAGGTGCTCTGGTCAGATGAAACCAAAATCGAACTTTTTGGCAACAATGCAAAACGTTATGTTTGGCGTAAAAGCAACACAGCACATCACCCTGAACACACCATCCCCACTGTCAAACATGGTGGTGGCAGCATCATGGTTTGGGCCTGCTTTTCTTCAGCAGGGACAGGGAAGATGGTTAAAATTGATGGGAAGATGGATGGAGCCAAATACAGGACCATTCTGGAAGAAAAACTGATGGAGTCTGCAAAAGACCTGAGACTGGGATGGAGATTTGTCTTCCAACAAGACAATGATCCAAAACATAAAGCAAAATCTACAATGGAATGGTTCACAAATAAACATATCCAGGTGTTAGAATGGCCAAGTCAAAGTCCAGACCTGAATCCAATCGAGAATCTGTGGAAAGAACTGAAAACTGCTGTTCACAAACACTCTCCATCCAACCTCACTGAGCTCAAGCTGTTTGACAAGGAGGAATGGGCAAAAATTTCAGTCTCTCGATGTGCAAAACTGATAGAGACATACCCCAAGCGACTTACAGCTGTAATCGCAGCAAAAGGTGGCACTACAAAGTAATAACTTAAGGGGGCTGAATAATTTTGCATGCCCAATTTTTCAGTTTTTTATTTGTTAAAAAAGTTTGAAATATGCAATAAATTTCGTTCCACTTCATGATTGTGTCCCACTTGTTGTTGATTCTTCACAAAAAAATTACAGTTTTATATCTTTATGTTTGAAGCCTGAAATGTGGCAAAAGGTCGAAAAGTTCAAGGGGGCCGAATACTTTCGCAAGGCACTGTATAAAGTTACTACAAAAGTTGCTACTTTAGTCCATATCTATTAGATTGTAGGCCATAGTGTACTTATAAACGTTGACCAAATTCATTTTCAGAAGATATAAGCATTTAAAATCTGAATGTGAGGGAAGTTTATTTAGATTTATTTCATGCAGCCGTTTTTTGTAATGTGCAGCTTGAGTTAGTGTTCTGTATTCTTTATGTTTAGTGTATTGTGATTCAAAACATTGATTTTTTAACTTGCTTGTTTCTCATTCATCTGCATTGGATTGCAAGTTGCACAGCGGCTACAGTCTCGTTGTAAGCAAAGACCATGGTGCACTGTGTTGTTTGTCGGCTGGTTATTTAGTAACATGGTCGGTAAGATCATCATTTGGTTCTCAAGTCAGTGGAAAAGTGGCCGGACTCTGTATTAAGGTAACTTCTCAGTTTGCCTGGCAGAACACCTGCTCTGGAATGAAAAGCAGCAGGGGAGTAGGTGGCTTTGCCGGGGGGCTGCGATGTAAAAACATATAAATAAAATCTTAAAAACATTACAAAGTAATCTCAATTGTTTTAAACTAATTAGAAGCTACATACCAAGTCAGGCAGCCCTGCTGTACATGCATGCTATGATATTTTCTCATATATCATATTGCATGACAACATGGGCACAAGCCGCTCCCACTGCAATAAAACGCATAGGTTCTTTATATAATCGAGCAATAAAACTTTTGGATAAAAAACCATTACGATATCATCATTGCAGCATCTTTAAGAAATATAATTTAATGAATTTTGATAGCTTTAGCAATTTTTCCTTTCTTAAACTAATTTATAAGTGCATTAATCATTTAGCACCTGAGCCACTAAGTACATTTATTGAGAGGCAGGACAACATCCGAGTCACTAGGAGCTCCACAAATCATGACTGTAAAATAGCATACTGCAGGACCAGCTTTGGACAGACGACCTTCTCTGTAAATAGTTCTAAACTCTGGAACTCATTACCTTTTGAAATCAAGACTGTGCCTGACTTTAAGATGTTCACTTCCAGGCTTAAAAACTGGTTAAAAGTAAACCAAAAGTGTACTCATTTTTAATTATTATAAAAGTTGTACATGATATGTATGTATGTATGTTTATATTATTATTATTATTATTATTTTTTTTTTTATTATTTTTTTTTTATTTAAGTAGTTAATCATGTACATTTTATTGTGTATAAAAGCCCTTCCAGGGACAGGAGTTGAAAATTAGCTATAGCTATAAACTTTATGTGCAACACATTAGTGACATGCTTGGTTTTGACACTATGTTTGTTTGCATTGTCCCTGTCAAATAAAATTTAAATAAATAAATAAATAAACTAAAGCCTTTTGACTGTTTTTAAAAATGGCACTATAACAGGGTTCACAGGACGGGCAAGGAGGACGCAGGAACCAGCAGAACAGTCACCAAAATTTTAAAGACATAGTTGAACATAAACAAACATAGACACACACAGTGTGTCTCTCTTTCTCTCGAACTGGCATCCCCGGCTCCTCTTTTTCCCTCTCTCCTCTTTTTCCCTCTCTCGCTGACTGGGCTGATTCAGCACTGGGCGTCCATCGTTACAGCTTGGCCATGCCCAGATTCCTCGGAGGTGTTGCCCTTCTGGCCATCCTTCTGCCTCTCTGGAGCACTGGGAGAGACGAGGGGAGAGAGAGGGGAGAGGAAAAGAGTGAGGCGGAGAGATAGATAGAGAGAGAGAGAGAGAGAGAGAGAGAGAGAGAGAGAGAGAGAGAGAGAAAAGTCGCCTGGTCCTCATCCACTCCACCGCCCTCTGGTGGATGACAGCCACGCCTCCCCTGGCAGACGGCAACGAGTCCTCGGACCCCTGCCAGATGGTAATAGCTCCTCCACTTCCTGGTGGACGACAGCGGTTCCTCCGACTCCCGGTGGCCGGCAGTGACACTTCCGTCCCCTGGTGGATGGCCACGGCTCCTCCGCTTCGTGGTGGATTCTCCTCCATCCTGGGTTTCAGCACCAATGTAACAGTGTTCACAGGATGGGCAAGGAGGAGGCGGGAACCAGCAGAACATTCAACAAAATTGTAATGACATAACTGAACTTAAACAAACATAGAGGCACACACACAGCGGCCGCGTGTCTCTCTCTCACTCTCGTCACAGGCATGAGCCGTTTACAAATATACGTACTAGAAATATAACTACTGTATTCAAATGTAATATTCAAAAAGTAGCAATAATCTTCATAATAACAATTGTGTAAAATTAAATGGTTGTATTATTATTATTATCATCTGTAAGCAATATAAATAAACGCAAGGAGCCTTGTGCCACGGGTAATCTGATTTGTTTTCATTAATGTTTTCGTTAATACAGTGAAGCTCAGTTGTGCAGCATTTTATCATACCAAAAATAAAATTGCTTTTTTTGTAAATATATATATATATATATATTAGATTAAAACTGTATTAATGTATCAGTTTGATTAAACATCATTTGATAATAACATTGAATTTAAACATTTAACATTCAGAAAAATTAAAATTAAAATATTTAGTATTAATAAAAAATACTTTTTTTATCCCCTTTTTCTCTCAATTTGCAATGCCCAAAATTGTCTTGTGAGAGGAAATTTTCCTGCACTTGTCGCGAGTGAGAGAGGGAAGAAGCATGTGCAGCCTGAGGTGAAATGAAACTTTGTATCTGCCCCAGATATCCTCTTTTTCTACCCTTTTTTATCCCCTTTTCTCCCAATTTGGAAAGCCCAATTGCCACTACTTAGTGGTCCTCGTGGTGGTGCGTTTACTCACCTCAATCCGGGTGGCGGAGGACAAGACTCAGTTGCCTCTGCTTCCAAGACCGTCAATCTGCACATCTTATCATGATGGTGAGTATATTGATGAGAGAATTTTCATTTTGGGTTGAACTATCTATTTAAGAGGGTTTTGAATAATTTGTATGAAACCAACTAGAGAAAACACATTTGCATAATTTGACTTTTGATCCCAAATCTAATTGTTACTCAGATATAGTCCCTACTATGACAACTAGCACCATTCACCCATTTATTTATAGTCCTAAGTTTTAAATATAGGTAAACACTACAGTATTTGAACTTGAAAAAGAGGTGAACAGCTGTGAACTGATGTTTATTTTGACTTGAAGTTTAAAAGCTGTCATCCCACAACCCCGAAAGAGGAAGCAAGAGAGAAATGAAGCATGCGTTGCCCCAGGTCATTGCTGCCAACCACCTCTAGAGCTATGTGACAATGTAAATGTGCATCCACTGCAGTGGCATTCCCTGGAGCTCATAATGATATCTATAAAGCACAACAGGAGTTGACACACAGAGCCTCTTAACACTCTTCAAAGCAATGACTCACCAGCTTTTATTTAGAGTAGATATGCAAAGCGGGTGCCTCAGCCATCTCCACATTCTCTCCTGAACCCTTGACAGAACATTAATCACGCCATCCTCAACGTCGCCTGTCCCCCATTGTAACATACCTGGAGATCAGTTCGATGTCTTTTTGATTTATTATTTATTTAATTCCAGAAGAATGTGTTAAGCCAAAAACCGGTGTGACTGGATACAATAAATGTATATACATCATGTGGACCATGTTTGGCAAGATCCAAAAACATAAAAAACATCAAATTAGTCCATACGACTCATGCACTATATTCCATTACTTTTGAAGTCATACAATAGTATTGTGTGAGAAAACATTTCCCTCCACTGCAGCTCTCAAATGTTGTTCTTCATTCCACATATCTAAATTGGCAAATTGTTCAGTTACGACACTTAAAACCCAAAATGGGGCATAATGTTTTTTTGTTTTTTTAAGGGGCACCAAAATCCACCCAAAAAAGTTTTTAATGCTACAACAGGCAGCGTAAATTAATGGAAACAGTATCACATGCACGAAAATTTATTGTAATCAATTACAATAAATTTTAATTAATTGAAAAATGGTTTGTCTTTCTCCATAATTATTCCTCCATAAAATTGTTTCACCATGAATAGAACTTATACGTGTAAAAGGCTTAAGGCCGAAAGATAATTCACGCAAGTACGCAAATGCAGACGCAAGCGCATGGCCAACGCATAGTACCGTTGTACATACATTACATGCGCTCTTGCATTGCTCTGGCGGTTACAAACCTCAGACCATAAGGGGCAATAGATTTGTTAGGCGTGATCATGAAACCAGTTGTGGTAGATAAGTGGATAGTTCAGGAGAGGGGACAGACACGGAGAAAAAACAAGTTAGTTTGAACGGACTGGGGACAAAAAGTCTACATTTTTAGAATAGATTAAACTCAAATTGCTGCTCGATTCCACCATGACAGTTGTTGATTGAAAGAAGAAAATCCACTATATCACCCCTTGCGGCAATGCTGAGAATGCAGCGCGTAGTTGCTTTGGGTTATGAATTGAGCGCTGACCACTGATCAGTGGCACTGACACATTTCACAACGCAACGATGCGTGAAATCGAACTTGCGTAGCAAGGTGTGTTTACGTTCTTGTTTGGGCCTCAAATGTGAAATTACTCACTGGTTCATTATTCCTATATGTTACAAACAGTGACGTCACCGCATAACAACACGTGCAGTGTTCCCCTTATATGCATTCAGTGAAACTCATTTGAATTTGGCTGTTGAAAAATCCTATGAAAACCCTTTTTGTTTCTTGCCTTGATGATTTAACAAATTTTAAACCATGTTTAACGGCACACCATTATTAACAACACTGACCAGAACATAAATGATAAGGCTGTAAAATCCATACATCACCACCCTATCAAAATTGTACCTTGGATTTACAAAAGTAAAATTTACAGTGTTAACAATGGTATTTTGGCAGATGTGCAATGTGTTATATTCATAGTAAATATTTGTATATTATTTATACACTCACCTAAAGTATTATTAGGAACACCTGTTCAATTTCTCATTAATGCAATTATCTAATCAACCAATCACATGGCAGTCGCTTCAATGCATTTAGGGGTGTGGTCCTGGTCAAGACAATCTCCTGAACTCCAAACTGAATGTCAGAATGGGAAAGAAAGGTGATTTAAGCAATTTTGAGCGTGGCATGGTTGTTGGTGCCAGATGGGCCGGTCTGAGTATTTCACAATCTGCTCAGTTACTGGGATTTTCACGCACAAACATTTCTAGGGTTTACAAAGAATGGTGTGAAAAGGAAAAACATCCAGTATGCGGCAGTCCTGTGGGCTGAAAATGCCTTGTTGATGCTAGAGGTCAGAGGAGAATGGGCCGACTGATTCAAGCTGATAGAAGAGCAACTTTGCCTGAAATAACCACTCGTTACAACCAAGGTATGCAGCAAAGCATTTGTGAAGCCACAACACACACAACCTTGAGGCGGATGGGCTACAACAGCAGAAGACCCCACCGGGTACCACTCATCTCCACTACAAATAGGAAAAAGAGGCTACAATTTGCAAGAGCTCACCAAAATTGGACAGTTGAAGACTGGAAAAATGTTGCCTGGTCTGATGAGTCTCGATTTCTGTTGAGACATTCAGATGGTAGAGTCAGAATTTGGCGTAAACAGAATGAGAACATGGATCCATCATGCCTTGTTACCACTGTGCAGGCTGGTGGTGGTGGTGTAATGGTGTGGGGGATGTTTTCTTGGCACACTTTAGGCCCCTTAGTGCCAATTGGGCATCGTTTAAATGCCACGGCCCACCTGAGCATTGTTTCTGACCATGTCCATCCCTTTATGGCCACCATGTACCCATCCTCTGATGGCTACTTCCAGCAGGATCATGCACCATGTCACAAAGCTCGAATCATTTCAAATTGGTTTCTTGAACATGACAATGAGTTCACTGTACTAAAATGGCCCCCACATTCACCATATCTCAACCCAATAGAGCATCTTTGGGATGTGGTGGAACGGGAGCTTCATGTCCTGGATGTGCATCCCACAAATCTCCATCAACTGCAAGATGCTATCCTATCAATATGGACCAACATTTCTAAAGAATGCTTTCAGCACCTTGTTGAATCAATGCCACGTAGAATTAAGGCAGTTCTGAAGGCGAAAGGGGGTCAAACACAGTATTAGTATGGTGTTCCTAATAATCCTTTAGGTGAGTGTATAGTCCTATCAAATAATTAATATCTGTTACAATTATGTCAGTTTCAAAAAGTTGTTTTAATAGATTCTAAATGCATAATTTCTGTCATTTCATAACAAAAATGCCATAGTTTGTTTTGAAGTTACTTACTATTGTAGTAAGGAGCTATACTTGGTTTTTACCAGTGACTACCTGTGATCTACTTACAAATATCACTTAAAACTATGGACACTAATGGAGGAACTAAGGAAACTTTTCATAATTATTATGGACCATGCAATATTTGCTCTTTTATTGTAGGAAAAAGTAACTAGCTTTATTTGCCTTCAGAAATTCAAAGAGATGGCTGTACTTAATCAGTAGGATTGCACACAGAATATTTCAATTTAGCCCTATATAAACTAGGTAGGCCTATATATAAATAAACCTTTTTACAGATGTTACTGTTGCATCAAGTCAAAATCAATGCTATACTGTCTAATGTGCTTTTTGGCGACAAAATAATATAAAATATAGAATAATGTCACTAGTTTTATTAGTTTCTATCCCTATTTGTTTGATCTTTTTTTAATTAAGTACAAAAAATATTTATTTTTCCACTGTTGCTACCTAACCAGGTGCTGGTGCCACCATCTGTAGAACTTGGTGGCACCAGTGCCACTGCTCTCACATGTTAGTCTGGAGCCCTGTGGTGACATGTATGTTCTTTTAGATAGGTTTATATTTTCTATTGGTGTTTATGTTCAATACAAATAGTGAAAGGGAGATTCTGAGCGCTTAAACTGTCAAAAACTCCCAGTAAATAATAAACACACAAATGACAAGGCAAACATGAATAACCCATCTATAATGATTCTAAGGTTGTTTTAAGGTATTACTTCACCGACTTGCGTAAATACTGATCCGGCCTTGCAGACTCGTGGACATGCGTACAGCAGCACCACTGCTGAAAACAATCCTAGGGGAAACACTGATGTGTCAAAATTTCAAGTGGCCTTTTCCTGTCATATGTATGTTTTGGAGCGCATTTTGCTTACTTCAAAAGCAGAATGAAACAGTGCTACACGGGTCGATAATCAACACGGCTGAATCATAGCAGCACGAGGGCAGAGCAGGTGCGGTAATTCGTGGACTGGTCTCAGCCGAACAACAGACTATTTTAAATGCGTTTGTGAACCAGTGGGATGAGTGGCAGAGATTTCGAAACCCGTTTGTATGCGGTACATAATTTGTACTCGGTTAAAACTAGTTATAAACAAACAGACCCCGCATTCTAAATGGCACTGACAAAGAAAACAGAAGAAAACATAAATTAGATGGCTTTTCAATTTTTCAAAAACGTAGTGAGGAGCCATGCATGGTTTTACCTATGGTTACTATGAACTATTACAAATATCATTGTTAAAACTATGGATACTATGGAAGAACTATGGTGTACTTTCATAATTATGAACCAAGCTATCAGTTTTCCATCTGTGTAAAATCTGTACTCTAGTAATGCTCTCTGAAATTGTTTTAAAAAGTTGTTTTTGTTTGCCTTTAGAAGTTCCAAGACATGACTGTAGTTTAATTAGTAGGAGCCTGATGAAGTGAATCTGTAAAGAAGACCCAACTTAGTCACACTGACAGAATATTTCAATTTGGCCATATAAATGTAACAGATGTTACTGTTGATAATATCATAATTTTCATCTGCATCCCAACCTCAAGATCAATGCTTTACTGTCAAATGTGCATTTCAATGCACATAACATTTAATATTATTTGCATGGGTGTTACCAAAGTAGGTACTGGTGCCACATTTTCAATGGGCCCTTTGAGAGCACAATAAACCCAGATGTGGCCTAGGCTGAAATTGAGTTTGACACCCCTGTTTTAATCTATTCTTTGACCAACATGCATTAATACGGGCCTGGTATTGGGGGCTTGTGGACGAGTGTCATTTTCTCTCCCTCATGTCTGGCAGGCGCGGCCAGCATGCATGATCACCGTTTCCATGGGAACACTGATTGTTCCTGGGGGAACGCCGATCATGCCACTGATTAGCGTGATAAGCAACACCCGTTCTCCCCTAATTCACTCCCTTCTTAAGCCCGTCATGTTCTCAGTATCTTTACTAGATTGTTGTTTAATGTTGGGTACTAACCTCATTCTCTCTGACCAGTTGGTCCTGTCTTGTGTATCTGTTGGTTACCCGCGTGTCGGATGTGTGGTTGCCGACCAGTATTGCTGCGTGTTGGCTGGTCTTCCACAGAGGTTACCTCATCTCTGCCCGCGTGTCGGGAGTTAAATTCGCTCAGCTCTGCTGGCCGTTGTTCTGCATCTCACTAGCTTCAACGGAGGAATCTATGAATCTGTTCCTGACTTCCACAACATACACACTCATTCTATGGACACACAACTCACGGATTGCCCCTTGCTACGACGTGCACACCATTGGAGATTGCTTCCCGGTGCTGCAGCAGGTGGAGGGATATTCTACATTCCTCAACCCAGTGACTGCTCATTATTATTGTTAATAAATCCTTTGACCTGTTCCTCAGCTCTTGGGTCTGTTTGTCTCACTATCATTCGTTACAGGAATATAGCATTCAAATGTCATATGGGCTACTTTTTATGGTGCTTTTTTGTTTTATAAAGTTTTTTGTCATTTTTGGAGCTTGACATACATGTATATCGTCACTATGAACTGCTGTTGTATGGACAAGAGCTGCATAAAAATTATTCAAAAAGAATCTTGATTATTCAAAACATCATTGACTGATTATTGAGTAGTTTGTTTATCATGTGTTGTTTGGTGTAACAAATCTGAAGCAATTGTAGTTTATTTATTCCTTTACTAGCAAACAGTTGTTTTATTTTCATGTATTTCCTAGATGAAAGGTCATTGACGGCTCTGGAGACATTCTGAGACCTTTTTAGTTATTGATGTCATCTTCCTGTAATAACTGCAATACCAGTGTTTAGGTGACTTTTACTCTGGATTTGAGTTTATTCTTGTTGAAAACCAATTAAACACAGAATCATGGCAGAGGTCAATCTGTTTTTGTTTTCTTCAGCACTCCCCATCCAAACAGAAAATCCAATTTGAGGTCTATTCCGAATTATCCCAGTGATTTCCTCTTATTTTAATTGTATGTCCACTGGCAGGGACAATCTTCAGTCACTCACTGCACAAAGTAGGTTAAAAAACCTAAACTCTTCCCAAGTTCTAATTTTGGAGGCTTTGATCATCATTTGAAGCTGGAAAAAATAAGTACAGCCAGACTGGAGGATGTTCCAGTAATATATTTATTTTACTAAATGACATTCCAAAACAATTCTATGGTGTGTCTATACAGTTGGCATGTTGTTTTGGGTGTTTTTTTTAACTCGTTCTCATGATAGGGTGTTCTGGGTGGAAGCTTAAAAGAATATTCTGGGTTCAGTACAAGTAAAGCTCAATAGACATCATTTGTGGCATAACTTTGTTCAATTTACATTTACATTTATGCATTTGGCAGACACTTTTATCCAAAGCGACTTACAGTGCACTTATTACAGGAACAATCCCCCCAGAGCAACCAGGAGTTAAGTGTCTTGCCCAAGGACACAATGGTGGTGGCTGTGGGGATCAAACCAGCATCCTTCTGATTAACAGTTATGTGCTTTAGCCCACTACACCACCACCAGTCCTTTTCTCTAAAAACACAAAAATCTGGGTTACAGAAAGCATTTACAATGGAAGTGAATGGTGCTAATACATAAACATTAAAGTACTCACAGTTTCAAAAGTATAGCGATAAGATGTAAACAGTATGCGTGTTAACATGAATTTAGTGTGATAAAATCACTTACTAACCTTTTCTGTATAAAGTTATATCCAATTTAACAGAACACTGTAGACCCTTAAACCCTACAACGACTGTAAAAATTATGATTTAAACAACTTCACAGCTCAAATTATAAGCTTCACATTTCTGCCTTTAAATCCTCTAAAACTCACTCCATTCACTTCCATTATAGGCAGTAGCCTAGGCAGAAACTTTTGGTTGGATGTGCCAAGAGACATTATCGATGGCATGAGATACAGTGATGGACAAAAAATATTGGCACCCTTGGTAAATATGAGCAAAGAACACTGTGAAAAATATGTCTTTATTGTTTATACTTTTGATCTTTCATTCAAAATATTCACAAAAATATATCCCCTAATGGATATCAAACAACACAAGTTTGATAAAAAAACAAATCTTTTTGTGAAATATATGTGTGGCACCATAGGCGCCGATTTATGTTTCTGCCGGTGGGTGCTCTAAACAATTGAATTCCCCATACCCATGGCTTCTACGTTTCTTGTTGCTATACAGATTTGGAGTAAGTATTCAAAGCACGCATTTCAGCACCTTACGAAAATAACAGCGACGACCCGACACACACACACACACACACACACACACACACACACACACACACACACACATACACACAATACAAACATTCACAGGGATTTGATCACAAATTTAACTATCGATACACACCATGAAATGCATGGAAAGTAATAATAAATTCCACCAAAATTATTTTGTAAAAAATGCTCACACATGAACAAAATCATAGGCCACAAGTGTACAATCCAAGACAAATCCGACATCGTGACTGACACAAAACAACAAGGGGCACACATTAACAAGCCAAACAAGTTAAAAAATTGTTTCACGCACAGTAAAATACATACAAAAATTTCCATCAACACATACAGTAGGCCCACACACAGCTACTAAATATAAAATTGGGATTTGTTGTCACTCACCATTGACGTTACTTCGTTATGAGGAAAGTGTTACTCCTCGCAGCCATGCGTTTGATGAATTCCTATTTCGTGATACGTTCTCATGATAATTCAGTACAGCAACATGGTTCAGTCTTGTTTGTCCCATTGTGGACCGCAGATAGGTTTTAAGTCGCCGCAGGCCTGAAAATGACCTCTCTGAACTGCAGGATGTTACAGGGACAGTCAGTGCAAGTTTTACTAGTTTGGTAATCTCTGGCAACATGGTTCTCAAGTGCTCTCCCTGATCGCTTTTTAGAAAGTCCACAACATCTTGAAAAGTAGCTAGGCAGACTCCTCGTTGTTTTGCTACGTCCATGCACATATCACGATGCAGTGTGAGCCTGGTATCATCCAAATCATCCCCATGGAACTGCATGATGTTTTTGCAGTCGCTCTTTCCCGTTACAAAATCCTCAACATCATGCATGTGTTTAAATGCAGAAGGACCAAATCTGCAGTCCAGGGATGCTGATGCTGTATCCATGATCTGGAAGTATTGTTGTCGGTACATTGCTTCAGGTGTTTGAAAGCTGTGTGGCGGCGCACCTCCATCTTCCAGTCGGCGGGGAATCCTTCTTCACGAAGACACTTTATGTCTTCACTCAGCATGTAAATCATCTGTCTAGCTTTCTATAGGTGCAACTGGCTCTTTTGGAGTGCAGCACTGACTGTTTCCATTCGAGAGAAGAATTTCAGCAAGAGTTTCAAGGAGAAAAAAAGTGCAAAATTTCTGCAGATGCAAAAGTAGACCGTCGGCTTTACCGCCTGCATCACCTCTGTCATTTAAACACAGGTCCTCGAGAAATTCCACTAGCACGCTGTAGTTGGAGGCTATGGACTGTAAGGAGGCCGTTGTCATGGTCCAGCGCTTCAGGCACAGATGTCTCAAAGCCGGTTTTTCTTTGCCTTGAAACTCTTGGAACCAGGTGAGATGCTTTGGTGAATTTTGGATGAGTGTTATCATGTCACGAATAAGTGCCATGAAGTTGCGATATGCAGGAATGTTTTGGGCCACATCATGGACAACCAAATTCACAACATGTGCAGTGCAGTGGATGTACTGTGTTCTGTGCTCCTGTTCCTGCACGCGAGCCTGTAGGTCTGTTCTAATGCCAGACACATTTGATGCACCATCATAGCACTGTCCTCTACATTTACCGACTGGCAGTGAGAATCTAATCAGAACGTCTTTTAACAGCTGAAAAAGTGTGTCTGCTGTTGTTTTTGATGTCTCATAAAATCCCCAAAAATATTTATCTGGCTCCAGATTTTCGGCCACAAAACAGAAGCAGAAATGACCGCTCTTTGACCGTAATGTTGGCTGTCTCGTCCATAATCACAGAGTAAAACTCAGCAGACTTTATTTCTTCAACTAGCGTTCTCAGCACATCATGGGCCATCATTTCAGTCATCTCATTTAGGATATCATGCGATAGCCACTTGCTATCCTTACGAGTCAGCCATGACTGTAACTCTGGAATATCTTTAGCACGCAGGTTTAGCAACTGGGTCAAATTGAACTCCTTGTCTGTTTTTCCTCATATGGCTAATCCCTGACATGAAATATATTGGATATAGGACAGAATAGCCAACAAAGCTATTAGGGAATTAGCCATAGTTTTGTTTACTGGCAGAAATAGAAGCAGCCACATTAACATTTGCATTAGCAGCGGCAACAATGCTAACATCAGCTTGATGCAGATTTGACTTTTAGTGGAATCGGAATCATTCCAGTGCTTTACCCCAGCTGGAAAAGCCATCTTGTACAAAAGCTTTCAAAGAATCTTGATCGTGTGATGTTGATGGAAGCGGGGCACTCATGTTCTTAGCTGTAGTCCAAGACTCACAAAATACCTTGTTTTTTGTGGCTTCATAAGCTATCCATGGGAATTTTATTTTCCAGCTAGCTTGATAAGTTCGTCCCTTCCTCTGTCCATCTTCGCAGCTGCGGTTGTCTTCATCTTCATCACTGTTGTTAGGCTGGGCACTGCTGGAGGCGCTGGTGGGAGTCATAACATCGCTTGTTGTTTTAGTTTTTCTAATTACACATTTGTCCATTTTGTTGAGGCAAAATCTCTCTGGTAACTAAAAAACTAGCGAGTTTGCAGCAGGCTTGCTCTACATTGCCGGTTAATTTAGCGGACACATGCGCGGTGCAGCATAGGCTGGGTCAGGTAGAGTTTCTCTGGTTTAGGTCAACCAGTTGGGATACAGGAGGGAAACTCTGTGATTGGTGTTCAGGGTTATGGGCAGGTGCCTGACAGTGAAACAACAAATCACAGCAGCTTAGTCACTGCTAACAAAGAGTTTGCTATCAAATCAATGTAAATTTGTCCCACGACTGTCCGCTGGTACACGTGGGTGCTCGGTATTCTCCGTTGGTGCTCGGAGTGCCATGAATGTTATCCTGACTGTAACCTGTAAAAGGAGGGATGAGTTTTTTTTTGGTAATCAACATTATGCCACAAATGCTGAAAATTCCTTTAATGGCCTGAGTCAAAAACAACCTTATCACAAGTATTTATTATATTCTGGCTCCTAGGTATGGCTCAGGCCCTTCCTTTAGTGTGTTGTAAATGTATGGGATTTTTTCACCCGTTTATCACCCGCCAGGCAACAATCATAAGTCTGACTGCTTCAATATGGAAGGTTTAGTTGGATATTATCCATTTTTGTCACATTATGTGAGAGCATCATTAATTCTGTTATCAATATGAACATCTCCTATCAGTTATTGCCAGTGCTTAATCAGAAAACAAATTAAATAATATATGATGTTGTACTATTCTTAGACTTCAGTGTGAGGTATTAACAGCTGCATCAACAAATGTGAAGCTCACAGTGCCTAACTTCTGTTTTCAGCCCTGTAATCTCATTTTAAAATATGAATTAAGTTCAAGTGTCATTTGCATAACAGGATGTCTTGCATGCATGTAATCTAAACTATTTATGGCAAACTAAAGTAGCACTGGGTTTTACACAGTTGGGGAGCTTTCATGTTCAGTGAAAGTGACAGTTCAGCAACTAAGCAAATGTGGTGACTTGCCTTAGCCAAGAGTATTATACCTTACATTAATCACTGCCAGAAAATGATCTGGAATATGTGTGCTATGACACTACATATGACACCGAAAGGCAACACGAGCGCTTGCTAACTGACAGTCACTGGAGATAATTGCCCAATTGTGGAACTGATCTGACTTCTGACTTTGAACTTAAACCATTATTGATAGCGTACAGTACATTATGAAACTGACAGTGGTCCCTTAAAACAATCAAATGGGGGATTCTCACATTAGCTTATCCACTTTTATTTTGCAATGACAAAGTAATTGGCTGTATTTCCTTTCTTTATGGAATACGGGATGTATACACTTAAAAATAGTTTCCAAAAATGCTGCAATGCCATAGAAGAACCTTTTTTGGTTCCCCAAGAACCTTTCAGTAAATGGTTCTTTAAAAAACAAGGAATTTGTCTTGGTGACAGGAGCTTCCAGTGCACAACAATACAAAAAACAATACAAAAACAGCAGCAAAACATAGATGATAAAAAAATAAAAATAAAATAAATATATAATATAATTATACATACACGTACATATACACAGACACACACCTTCATACATACACACACATACGTAGTGCAAATCTAAAACAAATCCGTTATATAAAGTACAAAAATACAGTATGTTATGTACAGTGCAAAATTTTTTTTTCTTTTTTTCTTCCTTGTATTTAATGGCAGAAGAGGATATGTTAGATAATATAAATAGACTAAAATGTATATTGCACATAATTATTGCTCAATGGGGCGGCTTTAACTGTTTATGAGATGGATAGCCTGAGGGAAAAAACTGTTCCTGTGACTGACGGTTCTGGTGCTCAGAGCTCTGAAGCGTCGTCCAGAAGACAACATTTCAAAAAGGTAGTGGACTGGGTGAGTGGGATCCAGAGTGATTTTTACAGCCCTTTTCCTCACTTTGGAAGTGTACAGTTCTTGAAGGGGGGCAACCAATAATCCTCTCAGCAGTCCGAACTGTCCTCTGGAGTCTTCTGATGTCTGATTTCGTAGCTGCACCAAACCAGACCATATGACCATCTAATGGCTAAATGAAAAGTAAGTTATTGGATCATTCACTTTTTTACATAAAGTTATATATTCTGTATGTAGAAACTTATGAACACTTTGGTGTTAAAGCATAAAGCTATAAAATAACATATAAATATTGTTAGTCTAACATCAAGCAGCAAAATTACATATTTTTGTAAAGCTAATATAACTGGAAATGGCTGACCGGCAGCACATAAAAACTGTAAAAATGCACATAAAAATGGCCAAGACCATTAAAAAAATAAGGTGGAAATCACGTAATCATGTTTACTTGTGGGCAAGTGTGTGCCTGACATCACAGAGCACATAGCAATTGATAAAAAGGTCAGGTTTGTCACATAGCATTGCATTTGTAGGGGTGTCGCCAGTCAATGTGGCCAAACTACAGCTGTGTACGAGTTTTGTCAAAAATATGTTGCTTGTTTAATTAGCCTAGTCAATATGTTAAGATAAATAATTACTGCTGTAAAGGGTTAAACTAGCTGAAAGAACTCACTGTGAGCTCCTGTATTAAAATTAGCTGCTGATGAGGTATCAAAAGTCTTTCAAACTTTAAGGAAAAAAATCTCATTCTAATTTGTTTCTCAAATTAGTCACTTTTGAAGTTAACACATGAATTAACAAATGGTCTGCCAAGTGTTGAAATACGGCACTTTTCAAATCCTCAGAGGTTACATACATGAAAAGAGTTCTTTGGCGCAGCAATAGCTTAATGAAAAGTCGTAATCAGTTTGTCGCGATGTTGCACAAATTTGAATGTTGAGTGTAGGGTAAACGTCATTGTTTGAGCAGTCCTTTGGAATGCAAAAAAACATTGTAATGGCCTCAGAACATCTCTCAAAAGGCTAATTTGTCACTTGTCAAATGCAGTTTGGTGAGAAGTAATTTCATTTGGATGTGCCAGTTCCCAGCTGTCTTAATCTGTCAGTTCTGATAGAGTCAGAAGAGGGTATGCTGATGACCAGTTAGATTAAGAGTTTAAAATTCCCTTACCCTCTTACCCCAGCCCAGATCCACCAAGTTAAAACAGGTTCTTTGCATGATTACACACAATTTAGACATCAGGTTTAAATCTTCAGCAGCTAGCCACTATCCAGTTTTAGTCAGATATAATTTTGATGTAATACTCAGAACTGTTTGACTCAACAGGGCTTTGTTAAAACATCATTCAGTTATAAGTCCAACATACTGTTTAAAGGAATGTTCTGGGTTCAATACAATTCACATTTTCGCACTTACAATGGTAGGCAATTCCAGAAAGTTTTAAAGTTGTAACAGTCCTTTGGAAATAATTAATAATGCCCCTTTTAGGATTGAATGAACTATGTACATATAGTGTGAAAGTTAGTGTGTTTACCCGCTTTATGTGGTCATGACAGACATGACAGGAGTTGAAAAATTGGATATACAATACTACTACAGTGTTTCTGTAGCAATGTCAAGGTGGTGGGTTCAATTCCCAAGGAGCAAACATGTTACCTTATATATACCTTAAATCAGGGGTCCCCAAACTTTTTTTTTAAGACGTCTTTCTTATCGGGGCACACCTCCTCCGCAACAGCATTCATAAATTTCTTTACGAACTCACCATCACTGAATGGCCTACCGCAGGTTGCAATCAGTTTAGCTACCTGAAAGCTGGCTCGAATGGATGACTGGTTCAACTGGGTTTGCCGTACAAACGTATTTTGCTGAGCAGATAGTCCACTTTTTAGCTTCGACACTTTGTCTGCTCTCATTTGGCCTTGTAAACTCGCATACTTGTCTCTGTGGCGGGTTTCATAGTGTCAGCGCAGATTGTATTCTTTGAACACGGAGACTGTTTCTTGACAGATGAGGCAAACAGCCATTTCTTTGCATTGAACAAAAAAATAATCACTTGTCCACTTTTGGTTAAATACCCTGCATTCTGAATCAACTTTTCTCTTTCCCAACCGTTTGGCCATTTTGTTCTCTTTAAATTTTCTTGCTGGATCGCGTGCACCGCTCGATCCACGATGGAACGTTAATCCGGGTGAATCTAACAAATAATTTGGCTACTTTAATAATTATAACTAAGGGAAATTTTATTTTGAAAACCAATATGTATTATCAAACACAAATATGATATGATTAAAACATATTTAAAATTAAATTGTAAAAATATTTCTCTGCATGGCATTGTTCAGAGGGCCGGTCCAAATGTGGGGGCGGGCCGTATTCGGCCCGCGGGCCATAGTTTGGGGACCCCTGCCTTAAATGCACTGCAAATTTCTTCGGATAAATATGTCTGCCACACAGTTTTAAGGAGTAGTTAACTGAAAGTAGCAACACTATAATTTAATACAATTTATCAGAAGCATGGCAGTTGCTCAGCTATTTTCACAATAGTATAACTTTCCCATTAACAAGTAGCCTTGTAGCCTCACAGAATGCTACATTTGTCAGTCACATTGTATTGTAAGCACAGCAAAGAAACTGTAGGAGGAATAATTTGAGTGAAATATAATAATTTGGGAAGATAAGATAATTTTGGATGGTTCATGTAAATTAACTAGTTCACATACATGATTCACTGATTCACTTGAGCCCCATGTAGCCTTAAAGTGACTTTGCCTTCTACAGTATTTTGAGGCAAAATATTTAGTTAAATGCTTCCGTTTACCACTGTACACTCACCTAAATGATTATTAGGAACACCATACTAATACTGTGTTTGACCCCCTTTCGCCTTCAGAACTGCCTTAATTCTACGTGGCATTGATTCAACAAGGTGCTGAAAGCATTCTTTAGAAATGTTGGCCCATATTGATAGGATAGCATCTTGCAGTTGATGGAGATTTGTGGGATGCACATCCAGGGCACGAAGCTCCCGTTCCACCACATCCCAAAGATGCTCTATTGGGTTGAGATCTGGTGACTGTGGGGGCCATTTTAGTTCAGTGAACTCATTGTCATGTTCAAGAAATCAATTTGAAATGATTCGAGCTTTGTGACATGGTGCATTATCCTGCTGGAAGTAGCCATCAGAGGATGGGTACATGGTGGCCATAAAGGGATGGACATGGTCAGAAACAATGCTCAGGTAGGGCGTGGCATTTAAACGATGCCCAATTGGCACTAAGGGGCCTAAAGTGTGCCAAGAAAACATTCCCCACACCATTACACCACCACCACCAGCCTGCACAGTGGTAACAAGGCATGATGGATCCATGTTCTCATTCTGTTTATGCCAAATTCTGACTCTACCATCTGAATGTCTCAACAGAAATCGAGACTCATCAGACCAGGCAACATTTTTCCAGTCTTCAACTGTCCAATTTTGGTGAGCTCTTGCAAATTGTAGCCTCTTTTTCCTATTTGTAGTGGAGATGAGTGGTACCCGGTGGGGTCTTCTGCTGTTGTAGCCCATCCGCCTCAAGGTTGTGCGTGTTGTGGCTTCACAAATGCTTTGCTGCATACCTCGGTTGTTCTGCATACCGTAACAGTGGTTATTTCAGGCAAAGTTGCTCTTCTATCAGCTTGAATCAGTCGGCCCATTCTCCTCTGACCTCTAGCATCAACAAGGCATTTTCAGCCCACAGGACTGCCGCATACTGGATGCTTTCCTTTTCACACCATTCTTTGTAAACCCTAGAAATGGTTGTGTGTGAAAATCCCAGTAACTGAGCAGATTGTGAAATACTCAGACCGGCCCGTCTGGCACCAACAACCATGCCACGCTCAAAATTGCTTAAATCACCTTTCTTTCCCATTCTGACATTCAGTTTGGAGTTCAGGAGATTGTCTTGACCAGGACCACACACCTAAATGCATTGAAGCAACTGCCATGTGATTGGTTGATTAGATAATTGTATTAATGAGAAATTGAACAGGTGTTCCTAATAATCCTTTAGGTGAGTGTATTTTGATTCAGTTATTGGCCATAAAATAGGGTGTTTTATAGTTTTATAAGTGTATATTAAAGCTACTATGGATCTTTGTGTTCTCAAGCCAAATCTGTGGTTGAAACCGCAAAGAATGTGCAGAACACTTTACGTGAGTTGTGTTTCAGGACTGCTCTTCAGTGTGGATGAATCTCATGATTTGAGTTTTTGCAGTAAAGTTATAATAGATCGATAGTTACACACTAAACAAATCAAAATGTACATTACTAAAATTGGTACATTTTTAACAACTTGAGATGATTATACATTTCATGGGGAACTACACTGTAGTAACCTGTATACAGAAAATCTGCTAAAAGGATAATAAGTGATAGCTTGTGCATTTCTGTGACTGAGGCAAAAGAATAACGGTGGCACACACACTTAGAGAACCTAGAAACTACAGCAATGTTATAAAATACTCAGAAGTCATGAATATTAGTAAAAATGTGTCAGTTACTTCACTGGACAATGTAGATACATCGCTATTGGTTTGTGTACAATATGTGTCCAATACACATATTGCTCGATTCATAAGAGCATGACAAGCAACATACATTTCAATAACTCTACCAGACAACATATCCAAGCATTTAAGCCAGTAAAGAACTTTGCCAAACAGTTAACAGATAAAAATCCATCCAGACTACAGCAATGCAGTCCTGAGCTATGTGACAGTGACTGACTGAACTGAACAGCATAGTTTCCCCTGTCGGTACTTCTTTTCTGTGTTTATGGACATGTAAGGATGATTGACATAAGCCTGCTATTTTGCGCCAAATTATATAGGCCTATGTGACGCTCCTGTTCTACCCGCTCCATTTGGGACCGAACTGCCGTCTCTGGCATGGGATAAAGGCTACAACCTCTAATGTCAGTTGCTAGTGCACCTCTTGAGGTCAGGAGAGTGAGGTTTATAAACATTTCCAGCAGCAATCACTCCAACACCTTATCCTTAAATTGCTAATTTGGTACTAGAAAATCACATGCCATTATATCAAACACAGTTGAAAGCTATGTTGTTTGTTAAATGAAGCTTTACATTGTCTTTGTGTTTGATTTTGAGTTGCCAAAGTGCGCAATAGACTGGTGTGACCGGTCTTCGTTAATTCTGCGTTGTGTGGATAAATGAACAAGACCAGGCAACAGGAATTACTCAGGACAGATTTTATGCTGATGAATAAAGACAAATAAATCAAAACAAGCTCGAATCTGTGGCCTTCTCTCACAATTGGAACACCAACCTATCAGTGAAAAGCATTATTTTAGCCACAGAACTTGCACACTCGATGAACTCTCTCCAAAAATACATGCTCCATATCATTCACACAAACCTCATACATAAAGTGCATTCAGAACAAAATTACATGTTTTATTACACTAAACAGAACTCATATCAAACTTTTTAGACGGAGGTTCAATTCAGCTCACCTCTCTTCAGTCGCGCTTACCGCAAACTGAAGGAGAGCAACCGGAAACAGAACATGAATCTTAAAGGAGTAATTAACAATATATAACCATTTGAAACATGAAATCTCAATTAAAATAAATCAATATTAAAAGAATAAATGAAATGAAATATTAAAAGAATAATTTCCAGAATACAAAATAATTATATAAATATAACAAATGATAATAACAAGGAGAGAGAGATTTTGAGTGAAATTAATAAAAAAATATAACACCTGTTACATTTACATTTATGCATTTGGCAGACACTTTTATCCAAAGCAACTTACAGTGCACTTATTACAGGGACAACCTGGAGTTAAGTGCCTTGCTCAAGGGCACAATGGTTGTGGCTGTGCAGATCGAACCAGCAACCTTCTGATTACCAGTTCTGTGTTTAGACCACTACGCCACCACCACTCCATACATTTGGCAGATGCTTTTATCCAAAGCGACTTACAGTGCACTTATTACAGGGACAACCCCCCCGGAGCAACCTGGATTAAGTGTCTTGCTCAAGGACACAATGGTGGTGGCTGTGGGGATCAAACCAGCGACGTTCTGATTACCAGTTATGTGCTTTAGTCCACTACGCCACCACACACACCTGTTAAACTGGCATGTCTTAAGGTCAATACTAGGTAAAAAATGGCAAAAAAGAAACAGCTTTCTCTAGAAACTCATCAGTCAATCATTGTTTTTAGGCAGGAAGTCGACACAATGCTTGAAATGCCAAAAAACAAAATTTCATACAAAGGTGTTCAATAGAGTCTTCAAAAACATAGGACATCTGGCTCTAACAAGGACAGAAAGAGATGTGGAAGGCCAGATGTACAACTAAACTAGAGGACAGAAGGAGTCTCTAGTTTGAGAAATAGACACCTCACATGTCCTCAGCTGACAGCTTCATTGAATTCTACCCGCTCAACACCATTTTCATGTACAACAATAAAGAGAAGACTCAGGGTTGAAGGCCTTATGGGAAGAATTGCAAAGAAAAAGCTACATTTGAAATAGAAAATAAAAAAGACAAGGTTAGATTGGGCAAAGAAACAGACATTGGACAACAAATAATTGGAAAAGAGTGTTATGGATCTTAACCCCATTGAGCTTACGTGGGATCAACTAAACTGTAAGGTGCTTGAGAAGTGCCCAACAAGACAGCCTATCTAAGGCAAGTGCTACAGGATTCGTGAGGTTAAATGTCACCTGAGTATCTGGACAAACGGACAGCTGGAAGGGCAAGGATCTGCAAAGTTGCCTTTGCTGAATGTGGAGGAGTTTTTGTTTGAGAACTCTTTGAAGTAGTTTAAGAAGTTCTGAATTTATTTTTGTAATTTTTCATGTTATTAATGTCCTAACTATACATTGTGATCAGTTGAATGCCACTTTGGTGAATAAAAGTTCCAATTTATTTCCATAAGGGGTAAATCTGTACATTATTCCAAACATTTGGCTGCAAGTGTAACTATCCGGTGATATTACTTAATTCTAAAATCAGAACTGATAGCAGAATTAAATAATATAATCAAAAAATATTTTCTTCTTTAAAAAGCTGCAGTGTGGTTTACTACTTTTTGTTGGCAGCTTGTAGTTAATTGTCTCATGTAAGCCCTTAGCTCCATCTGTAACTGTTCTAGAGGTGGGTCTTCATAAGGCCCTCTAAAATATGGTACTGGTATTGGTCTAACTGTTAGCATTTCATGTGGTGTAAGGTGATTCTATTGGTCTGCATGCGGTAAGTCATCAATGCAAGAGATAGAGAATCTACACAAATGAGTTTGGTATCAGCACAAATTTTGTTGATCTTAGCTTTTACAGTTCCATTCACTCATTCTACCATTCCCTGTGACTGCAGATGGTAGACACACTCTAGTCTTTGGTTTATTCTCAGCTGTTGTATTACTGTTTTCACTGTTCTTTGAATGAATGCTGAGCCATTGTCAGTGCTAATTTGCAATGGTATGCCAAATCTTGACCTTTGACCTCTCTGGTCAAAAATGTTATCACAGTTTTATCTACTTGATCTGCTGACGGTACTGCCTCTACCCATCTGCTGAATCTGTCTATTATCACCAACATGTATCTTTTTTCTTTAATTGATTTTGTCATATTCACATCCATTACCAGGTGTTTAAATGGTCCTTATGAGACTGGCATGTACCCTGTAACCTTCATGACAGATGTATCCTTTCTGACATTGTTTTGAGCACAAATTTCACATTCAGCTAAACATTCATCTACTGTAGATATGGGGACCAATATCCCTGTCTTTTTATTTTTCTAATCAACATCTGAGATTAAAATAGTAAGGAGAGCTTTTATAGCAATCATATGTCCTTCATGAGTTCGCCATATACCATCTACTTGCACCTCTTTGCTGCCATACCACATGTTCATAAGGATCAGCTTTATGTTGCATACAAGCAATATCAACTAATTGGGGTTGAGGTTGAATAAGTTGCCATTACTGCTACTTGGCATCCTGAGGCCTTTTTGGCATTTAAGTCAAGCATTATTAAGTTAAACTTAAGTTTAACTTAATAATGCTTGTTTAAGCATTATTACCTTGAATGACAAAATCATTGCCTTTTTTGTGTGCTTGACATTTGATGATAGCCAATTTCTTTGGTTGCATCATGGCTGAAATGACCTTGATTATTTGTTCATCGTGCTGAATTGGTGTCCCCTCACCCTTTTTGAACCCTCTTGGTTTCCAAAATGCTCCAAATAGATGGCATACTCCATGTGTATATGCAGAATCTGTACAAATATAAAATTTTAGCCAGTAGAAAAGTCTCAGTCAGCTCTTTTAATTAAGACAATAGTGCCGATCATGGCTGCTCACAATGCAGCAACACAATTGGAACACAATTATTGTCTTCTCTCTTGACAATAGTATACCAAGCATTATTTCCTAGATTGTCTCTGAAACATGACACATCAACAAAATTATCTGCTTCTGCATCAGTGATTGGTGTTGATTCTAGATCTGGTCTTATACAAGTAAAAGCTAAAGTGCCTATTACACGTTCATGAAATGTTCCCTCCCCTTCTAGAGGGATGAAATTGGCTGGGTTTATTGTTGTACATGGTTTTATGGTAATGTCTGGGTAAGTTAGCAGTGTTGAATATCCAGTGTCAAACACCTGGCTTGAGTTGGAACAAATCTACCTTTCTCTATTAGTTCTGTTACTTTGTGATGAATCTAAGTTATCACTGGATAGTCCATTATCACAGTGGAAGCTTTGTCATAAGCAAAATACACTGCTGCAGGTCCTTGATAGCATGGTGGGTAGCCTTGTGCTACATTGTCCAATTTGGTGCAAAAATAAGCTATTGGTTGCTTTTTTCTTCCACTACAGGTTTCCTGCATTAAGACTGCTGATGCATATCCATCTCTTCTATCTGCTACATATAAATTAAATGGTTTAGGATAGTCTGGGGTTGCTAGAGCTGGAGCTGTCTGAGGCTCTTTTTTCAATGATTCAAAGGCTATCAATGCATCAGTATCCCATGTTAGTTGAGCTCGGAGATTCTGATGCCCTGTCTGTTCCATCATTGCCCTTAAGAGAGCTGTTTTGATAGCATTATCTTCTGTCCAATAAGCACTAAAACCTGTCATTCCTAAAAAGGTCATCATGTGTCCCTTTGTTTGTGGTTGAGGTGCTTTACTTATGCTCTCCAATTGGCTTGGTGATATAGATTTAGTTTTATGTGCAATGATTCAATCTATGATTCATTCAGTTTCTCTACCTGTGGTAGACAGTACTGCAGTTTCTCTTCTGAGACTTTGCAGCATCCTTCAGCTAATTTAGTGAGCACTTTGATAGACTCTTGGTGGCATTGCTCTAATGTTGTTGAACAAATCAACAGATCATCTACATATTGTATCAATGTGCTATCCAAACTAAGATCTTCCAAATCAGTTTTCAAAACTTTATTTAACATATGTGGTGAATGTTTAAATCACTGGGGCATTCTGGTGTATGTATATTGTTTACCTTGATAGGTGAATGAAAAAAGGTGTCTGCTTTCCTCTGCTAAAGAGATGCTGAGGAAAGCAGAGCACAGGTCAATAACAGTAAAATAATTGGCAGCAGGAGGAACATTAATCAACAGCGTATGTGGATTTGGAACTTCTGCAGGCCAGTCTTCCACCACCTCATTAACTGCTCTCAAATCATGCAATAAGCGCCATTTTGATTTGTCGGCCTTAATAACTGGCAATATGGGTGTGTTATGATGACTTAATGTTTCAATTAACACTCCATCCTTAATCAGTCCCTCAATAGTCTTTTTAATTACTTCTACAGCTTCCTGTTTCAACAGATATTGTTGTTTTCTTGTTAGCTGCACTCCTGATATAAGTTTAATTCTAATTGGATTAGCAGATTTTAATAAACCATCTATAACATGTTGAGACCACATTTCAGCAGGTACATGTTTTTCCATTTCTAACATTAATTCAGCTGTTTTTAATCCAATTTTTCTTTTTCTTTAGTAGTTACCACATTCCTTGTAATGCCTGTCATAGCAGTATAACACATCATTTTTAGGTGTGTTTTGTCAGATGATTCGAAGATTAAAGGATTTTCTGTGGCTTCCCACATTTATTTATTTTTTTTTGCTCATCATTGGTCCTGAATCTTTTGCCTGACTTCCTTTACTTGCATATAAGGTAACATGCAGAACTGAATTTGGTATTTGAAACCATTTTTCAATAAAATTAAATTTCTCAATTTGTAGTGCTGCTCCTTCTGACCCTAAAATTATGTATTGTGAACTCAATGGAACTACTTGCCCTTTTGTGTCATTCAGCCACTGCTTTTCAAGCTCTGGGTCCCTTCCTGAATCATATATACAATAGAATTCCGTTTTTGGTATGCTTGATTCACAGAGCTGTTCTTTAATGTATTTTCTCCATTTGTTTACTGTTTTTTTTTTCTACTTTCCTAAATCTACTTGCCAATATATATTTGCTTGTGGCTCTGGAGATTCTTGAAATGTGACAGTCATTTGTTTGATTCCCCTACTGTCTATGTATATTCCTTCCGGAGAGCACCCTAACAGGTTAACAGGTGTTTGTTCTGATATTAAAATGGGAATTTTTATTTCTGCGTCTTTACTTTTATGCTGACTGGAGCTGTCTTTGGAATTAGCTGCGTGAGTCATGAGAATCCTACTGTCTTTACATATTTTCCAGACTTGGGGAGGTGAGAGGCATAATTTGAACTTATACATGTAAACATAGCTCCAGTATCAAGCATAACTGTTGTTGTTTTGGCCTCTATTTTAACCTGCAGCATAGGTTCTTGATCGGCATCAGATGATATCATTGGTAGCTGACCCCACCCCCTAGGATCCTCTGGGCAGCCCTTGTAGCCCCGTTGTTATCCACGGCATGGATTGAGTAGACATGGTGCTTGAACTTAGTAGTCTTTCTGACATGGGGCACTGCTTGGACTTGGGGATTGGACATTTTGCCATGGATCAATATGGCAATTTTTCTGTTGTGTCCAGGTTTCATCCCCGATATATTCGTGGTGGTCCATTATTTCTAGGGCCACTGTTCTTTCTAACTCTTCCTCTTCCTCCTTGTTGTGGTCTGTTCCAGTTTCCATTGTTTGGTTGTTCTGGTTTTGATGTCGCCAATGGTGAGTAGTTTTCCCATAGTTCCTTCAACCATTCTGATCAATTTTTTCAGCCCCCTCATGGAAGGCGGGCTATCAGTCCATCAAGGTCCTGATTGGCCCATGGCACATACTGCCTTAGATTTAAATTGGACATTGATTTTTCAGATTTTTCCTAGGCATCTCTGAATCACTCATGGAATATTGTTGCAGTTCCTCACTGTGTAGTTGCATATCACTTGGATATCTTCTGGGTTGATGCATAGGACCTGAATCTAGACATGCTATGTTGTTTGGTTGTTCATCAGTCACTCTGACCTGTAGACCCAGGCTGTTCATTCATTGGTTAGATGCACATTGCTTGGGCACTCACTTGGTAGATGCATGCTTGTTGTTCTTATCAATCTTCTTTGTGGGCCCTTTTCCAGCATGGCTTCTCTTTTGTAACGTCCTCAAGTACGAGGTTGCCTGTAACATATTTATCTTCTCTTTTAGGGCTATTTGAGCATGCTCTTGGAGTCAAGAGTCTACGATTTTCTCTAGATTCAAACCGTGTCAGGTCTCTTCTTATTGCTTGTTTCTCTCTTGATACTTGTTCTCCAGTCTCTGTTATTTCTTTCTCTAATTCCTTCAGCATTTTTTATAAATCTCTTTTGGGTGTAATTTTTAACTGTGGCCTTTCTTTCCATTCTTTTTCTTATTCATTTCTCAGTTCTTCTCATATTTGTGACATATCCTGAACTTCTTATCTTTTTTTCATCTCTTCTAGTGGTAATGTTACATTCTGATTCTGCATTCATAATTTCCACATCTTCTGATGTTATAGTTCCTGTTTCCTGCCTAATACTAACCCCTTCACTGTTCCAGTCAGTTCAAAGGCCACCATTCAAAATGGGCTCTTTATCCCTACTGGTGTCTAGCGGTATCCACAGAATTTCAAAGTACACCTGCCAATTCAGCCCATCCCTGCCTAGGAGTGCGGTATTCGCAGGACCTGCCTATTTAACCCACCCCTACCTAGGAGTGCGGTATCTGCAGGATTTTGTGCGCTTCAACTTATTTACAATACGTATTTACATTTGCATGCAGAGTTTTTGAAACCTGGAACCCAGTTCTCTATTTTGTCCATTTAGTCATTTAATTAAGTTCGAGACTCGAGACTCGTTGAAGACTATTCTTCCCTTTCATTAAGAAAACTCTCAAAGTCAGGAGTTCCAGGTGTCAAAGGTTAGAGTTTATTGAGCAGACCAACAAACCCTGACATGTCATCTGAGATCTGAATCTCTTGGTCTAGACCCTCATCTTTTATACAGTTTGTTATCTTGAATTGTCTCCTGTCTACGCCCCTTTATTATTTTTTGTAGTCAATGAATACAGTCCACCACCATGATTTCACAGAGCCTCTGACATCTTTTTAATGGTGGAAACCTGGCTTTTAGTCTATTTTTTTAATACATTTTTAATTAATTTATTATTAAAGGTATACATTGAGTAAATAAAATATAACAATCTGAGCATAATATGGTCACTCTGACCATTGGCTGTGTTAATCTTTAACATAGCTGTGTTTCCCAGTGCTTTCTCGTATCATGGTACCATTGTTTCTGCTACAGCTGAGTGCACTGTGTTTCTTGCAGCATAAACACTTTTAATTACCTCATATGCTCTCTTCTGGGTCACATCAAGTCCAGGCTATTCTATATAAGTACGTTACTATGTTTGATATAGAAAAATGTACTATGATATAGAAAAATATATTATAACTATAAACCTAATGTTGTCATTACTGAAAAAATCAAGTTGTCTTAAATAATCTACTTGAAATGGCAAGGTTTGGGCTTATAACTCAAATATCTAAATTAAAAACTCTTTGAGAGAGTTAAAAAAAATTGAGGCTATGAGGAATACCCAAAATGCCTTACACTTGAATTATTTAATTATGTTTCCTTGGCCAAAGGGATCTTATTGGGGTATTTAAATAGTTATTATTTAGAATTGAGGTGGGCGTGGGAGGGAGTGTTTGCGCTATTGTGGGTGTATGAGTGCAAATTATGGCTGTATTGTATGTAAATGAAGTGGAGCAATTTTCTGTTGCAAGATATTTCAAAAGCAGGTCAGCTTTCAGCGAGTTTGGAGATTCCACCAGTTAGTAATAAAGTTTAGGTTCAAACTCTGAAAACATAGTGGAACATCAAATTATGGCCTTGACAATCACCATTTTATGAAACCAATATTAATGAGATTTGTGTTAAACTTTCTTGATGTCATGGTTTATTTTTTAAATATCATTATGTTTTTATTTACAATTGTATTTATGATTAAATTTGTATTGATATTTTTCCACCTATTGTCATAGAGGCAAAATGTGCCAGTGAAAGACGTCAAAGAGGATAAACTGTTTGGATTTGGTATGATTTTTTTTTAATCCATTTTCATTATTTTGATTATATTTTCATATCGTTTGAAGTGTTTGAATTTGTCAGCATCATTACTGCAGTCTTCAGTGTCACACGATCCTTCAGAAATCATTATAATATGCAGATTTTCTAATATGGGCATATTTAAATATTTTTTTTATATTTAATATTAAAATTAAATATTAATTTTTAATTAAAAATTACAAATTTTACTCCTTTAACCTGAACACGTATTTGCAAGCACAAGCATTGTTGATGATAATGAGGCAGCATAAACACTAGATAAAATATAATCTAAACATTCATATTATTTTTATATCATATTACATAACATATTCATATAATACAGGATACAATTTAAATGCCTTCTTTAGCCCAAACAACATTTAAATGTAACTAAAACTTGCCTATTAGGACATATTTCAATACTCTGAATCCTGGCTGGCAAGTCTGGAAACAGTCCCACTAGTAAAATATGTACATGTTTATATAAAATAGCATGTCAACTAATGAAAACTAAATGACTTATGACTTATGACTAAATGACTTCCTCGGCTGGATCAAGTCTCTCTTCAAAATGCAATCCAGGAGTTTCCTCACCTGTGTATCTTGCGATCTTTCAAATGTGCAGAAAAGTGAATGAACTTGTTGTTTTTAAGGCACAGTCGGGGCGTTTACCATTTGCATTGATTGCCTCAGCACATTACCGTATGAATAGCGCCCTCTGCCCATGGGTGTGATAACATTAGGATAATTAGCTGAGCCAGGAGAAACTGTACATCGCTTTGTTTCATACATATTACATTGCAGAAGAATATTTGTTTTAAATTTGAATTGTTTAATTTAAAAGTAGACTTCAGTTCAAAAGTAGAGTTTCAGTTCATTTTTGTGACGTGTTTCAGAAATATGCTTAAAGACTGCTGCGAGATCACCCTTTTTATTTTCTTTATTTTACAAAAGAACAAGGTTTTGTTGTTATTGTGAGGGTACACAAATAAAAGTAGACCCTTTATAGTCTCTAATAATGTCTTACACTTATCTGAATGCCCCAAAATGACAGAGTATTTTATGTTGTTCCGCTGTAATGACGAAAAAATCCAGCAGGACGTGCCAGTCGACCCCAGAGGGTTAAGCTTTTAAATATATTTCATGCTAATCATGTCACACATGGCCTTTATTTTGGGTGTAATTGCCTCTGTTTTGCATCTAATGAATACAAATTTTTAGTAGTAAGAATGCAATTGTATAGCTCTGTGATTGAAATTCTTACTAGTGAAAATTGAATGAGCAGCGCTCTGTAATAAAATGTTTACTAGTAAGAATCAAATTGCAGAGCTCTTTAATTGGAATTGTTACCAGTAGAAAGGCAATTACAGAGCTCTATAATTCAATTGTAGAGCTCTGCAATTGCATTCTTACTAGTAACAATGTCATTACAGAGATCTGTAATCACAATTCTTACTATTAAAAAATCAATTGTAGATCTCATTAATTTGAGTTTTTACTAGTAAAATGCCATTGTAGATGCCAGCATTAAAAGTAGACGGATGCATTAAAAAGCAAAATTGGCTTGCCATAGTTTCCAGGGAATTATCTATTTACCAAATAACGCATCATTTTGCTCTTTATTAAAACATGTTTTTTTGTGACACATTTGCTCCCTTTTAGGAGTAGAAAGGACAAATGTGAGATGTAAGGATTCAGTTGGAAATCACCATGACTCACCATGGACATCTCATTTTGGACTTTCAGTTTTTTCCCCCATTGTGATTCCATCTTCTTCTGTCTAATTAGATGTCCCTGGCCAAGTGAGTCTGTTTCTATTACATAACACTGGACTAAAAATACGAGAGCATAACTAACCAAGTGCTTTCCGTTAGATGGTCACTTCAATTAAGTCAGACGGGCATGAAATCATTGCCCTTTTTTTGCTTCCCTTCTATGTCTATCATGCCCTCTATTTGTGACAGGTCAACAGTAATCTCCCGGAGAAGTGTAAAGCCAACACAACAATGCTTACCTTCCACTTAAGAGGTATCTGTCCCTCCAGTTTCATGACTCATGGATCACTGAAGGTGCAACCAGTCAGAAAGTGTTACAGAGAGAGCATGATCATTCCCACCACCAACACAATTAAAGTCTTTTTCATACTACAACAGTTCACAGTGACAATGGTTGTTAAAGGCATAGTTCACCTAAAAATTGTAATTCTCTCATTTACTCACTCTGATGCCATCTCAGATGTGTGACTTTCTATCTTCTGCTGAACACAAACAAAGAAGAATTTTTAGAAGAATATCTAAGCTCTGTAGGTCCATCCAATGCAAGTGAAGGTTGACCAAAACGTTGAAGCTACAAAAAGCACATACAATTTGCATAAAAGTAATCATAATGACTCCAGTGGTTTAATCCATGTCTTCTGAAGAGATCCAATTGATTTTGGGTGAGAACAGACCTCCTTTTTTACTGTACAACTTGCCATCGCAGTCTCTAGTGCTTAATGCATGGGGGCTAGATGCGCTAGATGGCTAGTGTAATCGAGCTTGAAATCATGATCGCCAAGAGATTTATTGTGAAAAAGTTGTTACATTTTGGTCTGTTCTCACCCAAAAACTATTGGGTCACTTCAGAAGACATGGATTAAACCACTGGATTCATATGGTTTACTTTAAGCTTTTTGGAGATTAAAAATGTTGGTCGCCATTCACTTGAATTGTGTGGAACTACAGAGCTGTGATGTTCTTCTACAAATCTTTGTTTGTGTTCTGCAGAAGAAAGAAAGTCATACACATCTGGGATGGTGAGTAAATAATTAGTTTTTTTTTTTTTACATTTTTGGGTGACCTATTGCTTCAAACCCCCCAAAGAGGACCAGAGAAGTAGCCAATATGTTTATACGCTATATTCCAAGTCTTTTAAATTTGTGAAAGGATCATTCTTTTGAGTTCTTTTTTTTTTTTTACAGTACAATGACTCAATTCAGTTCTGAGTTCAGCTCACTGCCTGGATTCAGTCACAATGGTTCTTGAGTTAACAGTTCGCTGGAGGGAAGATTATTATAGAACGATGTCTGTTTCTCATAAAAAATGTCAAGCTGCTTCAGAAGACTTGGAATATAGTGCACAAATCATTCAGACAATTTGTATTATTTTTTTTTTTGTGTTTTGTTTTTTGTCATTTTTGGAGCTATAAACGGTTTGGATTTGATAGAAATCATCTCAAAGTTGACTAACAATTAAGGGATTCCAGGCCTGATGTATGGGTGGATTAGAATCATAGACTGTATAAACTAATATATTCACAACACAAAACAATGACCCAAAGATTATTATGCCTGCTCTGATTCAAAATTCTTCACACACAGATGTATGCATCAACAAACCACTAACACCGATGGTGCCATTGTCAGAATCTATGCATATAACAGAACTTGGGACATGCACAAAAACAGTTTGATCATCAGACTTCTAAATCGCAATGAAGAACTTGAAAGTACACATAGGCTTGTTTCGTGCTCACCTCTCATTAACATTCTCACTGTCACTCCAGCTGGAGGCATACACAACAGCAGCATTCCTGTTCTCATTTCCGTAGCAGTCAGAAGCCTCACTTTTATGGGAAGGCATCAATATTGGGTATAATTAGTGAGTCCCAAAATAAAATGATGCCATTTGGTGATCTGTTGACATTGTTAAATGCAGTATCACAGCCTGGGGTGCTGTAACAAGATTCTTCACATACCTGCAAGCTATGTATAGTAAAGAATTAGAGGGATGCTGTGCGGCTTTGGGATTCTCATCAAACAAATGGCATGTGATGCTTGCTTGTGGCTTTGTCATATGAAAATGCACAACAACCACAAACCAGATATCATAATTAAGCTATATTTCATGCAGAGCATGCCTGATTGGGTCCTTATAAGTCAAGAAATTATTCTTGCTGTGACACCAGTTTTCTTTCAAAGGCAAATTAACGTATTTATTACATATTGCTGTGTTGTTTAAATACATCAATTGTCCTGTAAACATTGGTTGCAGACTTTCCTGCAGAGCTCTTCAAAGTGAGACAGCCCTTGGATTCCTGGCTTAAGCTTTATCACTAAAAATATATTGCTTGAATTGCTATATATAGGTCCGACAAAACAATGGGAATTAGTTCTCAAAGCTCTCTATAGTTGACAGTTGTATCAAATCATAATGCACTGACATTAGACATGCGTAGTGCATAAACTTATTCTTTAATGGGAAACCTGTATGCTAATTCACATTTAGATTGATTATGAAGTATAAGAGCATGAGTAGTTTTCTTGCAGTGTATTATTTTGTTTCTCTAATTGAAGAAAACATTTATAATTTACCAAAAACAAAAGACAATTCTGGAATTATTTACTCACCCTCATGTTGTTCCAAACATGTATGACTTTATTTATTCCATGACAAACCAAAGAAGTAGACAGGTGCTATCAAACTGTATCAAGGACAAAAAGGCACCATAAAAGATTCATAAAGCTTTCCATACCACTTGTGCATTATATTCCAAGTCTTTTAACCCTTTCAGTCTGGGGCACAGAGAGGTGCTGAACACAATAAATAAATAAATAGAGTACTGTGCAAAAGTCTTGGGCACATAAGAGGTTTCACCAAAACTTTTGTCTTAAGATGGTTATTTATATCTGCTACTTTAGTGTGTCAATAGGAAATCTACATTTTGTCCTTCCAAACACTGCTTTTGCTAATGGAATTTAATAGAACAGAAGAACATGGAGCCCTGCAACAGATGACATGGCCCTCGAAGAGCCCCTCACTGAACATTGTGTCAGTCTGGGATTACACAAAGAGACAGACGCAATTGAGACTAAATAAATAAATAAAAAACTTGCAAACTGGCAAATTCTCCAAGAAGCTTGGAAAATCAAGATTTTTCAAAATGTGTTATATTAGCCATGTGTTATGTTTTTCATGATTAGTACAATACAATGAGCAAATTTGTTTCAATCAGAGTCCAAACTACAGTGAGTAGCATGTAAAATCCACAAGTAAAATAAACAGATAAACATTATATAGAAAATAGCATATAACAACTTACAGCATACGAATCTGAATCAAACACTCATGGAGACAGACTGCCCTCACTGCGAAGGCATGAATTACCGGATGTTGAGAGCTCGGTCTTGAGTGGTGTCCTCCATGCGGAGCTCACAAAGACCTGGTATGCGCCTTACTCTTCAAGCATTCAGGTCGGAGGTGCTAATGTCCTCACTAAAATGGACCATGCCAATGAAAAAGGCTACTCAAAGCTTCTCCCGGTGGAACAGGCAGTTGCAGCTCACCTCTGCCATAGTACTGCCCTGGGATGGAAATCCCACCCCGTCCATCATTCCAAGCCATGTCGACTGATGTCCGCACTGGCTGGAAAAGCTTATACAGCAGTGGGCCATGCTGGTTCAGCACTCCACAGCATGTCTGTGCTCCACACCACTACAGATTTACCGCTGCGAGCCACGAAAGTTACCGCTCAGGCCATCTGCAAAGCCTGATGACCAGCCTGGTGGTTCTGGATCAACATATTTCTGGACTCACCACTGTCTAGCTGCTCTAGCACCATGGACAGTGCCGATCTTCTAGCAACAGGATGTTATACTGGGTCAAATTTTCAGAAGAAAAGGGGTGACCCCAGATGCATCCAACACAGGTTGGGGGTGCGGTGTACGATGGTCATCTGACTTTCAACACCTGGACAGGTGCGAAACGGGCATGGCACATCAACCGCCTACAACTACTGGCTGTCTTTCTAGCTTTAAGAACTTTTCATTCCGACATTTTGAATCACCACACTCTAATTTGTTCGGACAACACAACAGTAGTGACATACATAAATCAGCAGGGCAGACTCTGATCCTCAAAATTAATGAGCATGACACAACACCTCCTCTAATGGAGTGGGCATCATCTCCTTTCATTGTGTGCAACAATGAAAGGAGAACAACCTGGGCCATGTGAATTTCAGAGCGGATCTGTTGTCATGCCAGGGAGCATTACCAGGGAAATGGGACTCCCTTCAGCAAAGAAGTAGTTGACATATTTGCCTCCGTGGAGAACAGGACTGTCCCCTTTGGTACTCCATGTCCCAAGCCCCGCTGGACGTGGATGCACTGGCTCACAAATGGCCGGCAAAACACAAGTATGCATTTCCCCCAGTGCACCTCCTTCATTCTGTCATCAGCAAAGTCTGAGGGGACATGGAAACAGTTCTATTAATTGCGGAAAAAAGTGGAACCTACATGTGTGGCCTCTGAACGGAGCACATCGGACAAGACAGAATTGGCTAATTGGCTAACACCATTTTACAGGCTAGAGCATTGCAATTTATCTATGCAATTAAATGGTGCATGTTTGCAAATTGGTGCTCCTCACATGGTAAATAATCTTTTTCCCCCCATTTATCAAAGGGTTTATAATAAAATAAATCCATGCAATTAACCCAACTTATTTTTTTTTTAAGTTCTGAGCATTCATTTTCTATATTTGTCCTTTAGAATGGAAATCTTTCAAAAACACCTTCATGGTGTAAGGGGTTAAACCATATTTTGTATTTAATAATTTTTACATTTCATATTTTGCAACCAGATTTGTGTAAGGAACAGACTAAAATGTAAGTCATTATTCACTTCAAATGAGTTTGGAATGACATGAGAGTGTGTGAATGATGACAACATTTTCTGGGGTGTTTTAATTTATTAAGTATTTTTTTTTTTTTTTTTTGTTTCTGAATATTTGAGCCCAGAATGAAATAAATTATGAAGTAATTTGAGCAGATTACGTCACAAAATACTCATTTGGGTATCTCAGTATTCAAGAGAGATAAAAGAATCTCCTTAACCTTGAATCAGCTCACTTATGTCACATTGTAATTACCTCAAAAATGAGGTCTTGATTTTCCAGACCCCCTCAAAGCCTTAGAGGGGCGTACCTCTGCTCTGTAAATTATCAGCCTGTTTATTCTCTATTTGATTATGACACATGCTGATAACCTCTTTGAGCTGGAGCACAGCTGCTTCTCTGGCCATCAGAGGAGAATCTATTAGCAACAGCTCTTGCCACGTACTGCCAATGGAAACAATTCACAGTTCTGTTACCCTCTGAGTCTCTGGGGAATCGTGATTCAGCACTCAAAAGCACATATGCCCATTCAAAGAGGAAAATGAGACTCTGTGTTTCTGCTGATGTGGAGAAGCTCACAGAAAACACATACCTAAGGGTATTTGCAATACTCTTGCTAGCTCTCCTGTGCCATGCTGCTTCTCTTTCTCTGAGGATTTTGGGCGTGATTCTTCAAAGCTCTTCGGTTTTTGCCCCTGACTGAAATAATTAGCCCGCCTTTGCTACCTGAGTAGACTAAATAAAACAACTCTATGAACAGTGCTATCATATAATGGAATAGGTTGCCCCATTCTGGTTTTAGAGGTATTTAGGGGCATTTCTTAGCTGGCCAGGCTGTGAAACCAACAAAATCATGGCCACTTGTTCCCATATAATGAAATTAAATGAGGACTGTGGCTGACAAAATAACAAAAAGCTCCTTAAAATGTACAATAAAAGTAGTCCATACGAATTGTGCACGATATTCTAAATCTTCTGAAATCATAAGATAGATTTGTGTGAGGAGAATGAAATTTATGTCTTTATTTTGAGTCAGTGATTTGTCATCGAGAACCGAATGAGATTGATTTGTGAACTGGATCAACCGATTCGTTGAAAAGATCCGACACGTAAGACTTAAGTCAACATGTCCTTTCACAAAGCTATCAGAAGAATATTGCGCTATTTAATTAAAGAAGGTAAACAAAGGAAATGGTCTGAAAAAATGGCAGTCAAAAGTTTAGTAATGGAGTGTTTTTTGTGTTGAATTGAGCTGCTGTTATTGCATTGAAACATGAATATATTATTAAGAAATAAAAACGATTAGTTTGGTGGGGCTTTTAATTTAGGCAGATAATGATTCGAAGATACATATATATATATATATATATATATATATATATATATATATATATATATATATATATATATATATATATATATATATAAAGATAAATATTTATTTACTTTTTAGAACCTTTCAATTAATATGAGAACAAGCTAGGTTCAAGCACACATACTAAAAACGAAACAATGATGCCACCAAGCGGATATTAAATGAACTGCTCTCAAAGATAACAGTACACCGGTGAGGTACAGGTGAAACTCGAAAAATTAGAATATCGTGCAAAAGTTCATTAATTTCAGTAATTCAACTTAAAAGGTGAAACTAATATATTATATAGACTCATTACAAGCAAAGTAAGATATTTCAAGCCTTTATTTGATATAATTTTGATGATTATGGCTTACAGCTTATGAAAACCCCAAATTCAGAATCTCAGAAAATTAGAATATTACATGAAATCAATAAAAAAAAAGGATTTTAAATACAGAAATGTCGGCCCTCTGAAAAGTATAATCATGCATATGTACTCAGTACTTGGTTTGGGCCCTTTTGCATTAATTACTGCCTCAATGCGGCGTGGCATGGATGCTATCAGCCTGTGGCACTGCTGAGGTGTTATGGAAGACCAAGATGCTTCAATAGCGGCCTTCAGCTCTTCTGCATTGTTTGGTCTCATGTCTCTCATCTTTCTCTTGGCAATGCCCCATAGATTCTCTATGGGGTTCAGGTCAGGCGAGTTTGCTGGCCAATCAAGCACAGTAATACCATGGTCATTGAACCAGGTTTTGGTACTTTTTGCAGTGTGGGCAGGTGCCAAGTCCTGCTGGAAAATGAAGTCAGCATCTCCATAAAGCTTGTCTGCTGAAGGAAGCATGAAGTGCTCTAAAATGTCCCGGTAGAGGGCTGCGTTGACTCTGGACTTTATAAAGCACAGTGGACCAACACCAGCTGATGACATGGCTCCCCAAACCAACACAGACTGTGGAAACTTCACACTGGACTTCAAGCATCTTGGATTGTGTGACTCTCCATTCTTCCTCCAGACTCTGGGACCTTGGTTTCCAAATGAGATGCAAAATTTGCTCTCATCAGAAAAGAGGATTTTGGACCACTGAGCAACAGACCAGTTCTTTTTTTCTTTAGCCCAGGTAAGACGTTTGACATTTGAAGCCCATGTCCAGGACCCGTCTGTGTGTGGTGGCTCTTGATGCAGTAACTCCAGCCTTAGTCCACTCCTTGTGAAGCTCCCCACACATTTGAATGGCCTTTTCCTGACAATCCTCTCCAGGCTACGGTCATCCCTGCTGCTTGTGCACCTTTTTCTTCCACACTTTTCCCTTCCACTTAACTTTCTATTAATGTGCTTTGATACAGCACTTTGAGAACATCCAACTTCTTTTGCAATTACCTTTTGAGGCTTTCCCTCCTTGTGGAGGGTGTCAATGATGGTTTTCTGCACAACTGTCAGGTCAGCAGTCTTCCCCATGATTGTGAATTCAACTGAACCAGACTGAGAGACCATTTAAAGGCTCAGGAACCCTTTGCAGGTGTTTAGCTGATTAGAGTGTGACACTTTGAGCCTACAATACTGAACCTTTTCACAATATTCTAATTTTCTGAGATTCTGAATTTGGGGTTTTCATAAGCTGTAAGCCATAATCATCAAAATTATATCAAATAAAGGCTTGAAATATCTTACTTTGCTTGTAATGAGTCTATATTATATATTAGTTTCACCTTTTAAGTTGAATTACTGAAATTAATAAACTTTTGCACGATATTCTAATTTTTCGAGTTTCACCTGTATTACTGTACATAAAGCTTTCAGCACAATACATATTTGAAAACTCTTGAAAGAAGAAAATTAGCATAATACTATACAAGTATAAAAATTAAACATGTATAAAGCACATTATGAAAGCACAACAGCAGAAAATACAGAAATGTTAAACGAAAAACAATCATTTATTGTTTTTTTGTAAAAGAGTGATCAATTAATGTAGATTGTTCTATTAATTTGGTTTTTTAAATCCCTAAAACATACAAAAAAAAAAATACTTATAAAGATATCGCTATGTACTGAATATATTATTCTAAAAATAGGCTTACTTAATGTTTGCATGCTTTGAGTAGAACATGAAAGGCTTTTTTTTAAACTTGTGTATAATTATTTGTATTTATGATTTAATGTACCAGAAACAAAATCATATTTCTGTCCCACATTCTTAAAAAAAAATTATTGGCTTGAAAGTATTTTTTTATAGACCTAAATTGGAACAATTGGAACTTTATAATCTTATTATACTTTCAAATGTCAGCTAGTCTTAATTACTCCAGTATGTTTTGAGTGGAAATGAATGTGTATACACAAATTAATTCTCTCAGAAGTAACAGAATGTCTACTTGAAAGTTCAACAGTGGTATTGTGAGATTGGAACACTACTATTGTTAAGTTATATATAAAGGTCTATATACAAAGCTTTGGCAATATCAGGTGAGAATGTGGCCAGATGTATTTTTGATCCTAGCTTTTAGAGAAATTTCATGTACAGGATAAGCTATATAATTATTTTTAACTGAAAGCCAAAAGTTTGACAAAAAAAAGCTTCTTTTTATTTTATTTTTTATCAGAAACCAAAAAACAAACAAAAAAAAAACGTATTTTTAAAATGTGTAAAAACAAAAGAAAATGTAAAGTGTATTCCACAAAGCCAAACTAAATTTTAAGGTGTTCACACTCTAAAAAACAAAATAGAAATAATTTTACGATTTACACATTGCAATTTCATAACACAGTTATATCAAACTGAACTGAGCAATCTTTAATCAAATAAAAAAACAACATTTCATATTTTAAGTTGAATTACCTAATTTTGTTAAACATTTCTCTATTCAATTTATGGAATTTCTTTATGAAATTGAAATGAGTAAAACTTAAGAATAGGCTAAAGTAACTTGAGTACTGGCTATAAATTTAGGCAGCCTATAATGCGATCTTTAACTATATTTGTTGGGAAAAGGGCTAATAAATGGGACTAATAAACCTAGATCAGATGACAATAGTCTTGTTCATTTCCAAATATAACATCTGTAGAGTTGTGTTTGAGGCATGCTTTCATCAAGCCTTTGTGATGCAACATAATGATTTCAGAAGATGAGGAACAATCAAATTTGCTCTACTGTTGGCTCTCAGTGGTGGTGCTTTAGCCAGCTCAGCCAATCACGCTCTCATATGTAAATGAGGTAGGATGGTATATTTGCTGATTGGTCCTCCCCAGACTTGCCATTGTGCTTATCAACAGCTTCTCTTCATTGTTTTTGTTGTGGTCTGCATTGAGATTCAGTGTATGGGCTTGGTTTAGGGTTCTGAGTGAGGGAGCTTTGAAGGGAGCCGAGAGGGGGAGTGGCTAAGAGAAAAGAGGAGAGAGTGGGCGGGATCTAGACACAGGCTTGCTGGAGTAAAGCATCCTTGGCACAGGTTCGGCTAACGGCTATGGAAAAGCGGTCCCAGACCGATGCTGAGTCAGGTAGAGGTGGGTTCACATCCTGTACGGCTTGGACACTCCAGAAATTATGGAGGAACTAGAACATACCTGTCCACTGCCACGAACGGTGAGACGTCTGGCTTTTGTTGTCATAAATTGGGAGGGACGAAGAGAGGTTTGATCACTCTCTTTTTTCAATCTGTCCTATACTTATACTTTGTGCTGCTGTCAATGTACAACAGCAGCTAAACAAAGAGATGTGTTGAACTGAATATCCAAGTGTATGCTCCTGTCCTGTGTGTGTTTGTGCTGATGCTACAGTAGGTCATGATGCTGCTATCAGCTCTCTTAATAGGAGTCTAGCAGATGTTGTTTTTAAAGGGGAAGGAGAGTCAAAGGAGAGGTTAGCCTTAATGACAGCCTCTGTCACTATTCACTTTCATTGTATGGAGAAAAAAATAAAGATGCAATGAAAGTGAAAGGTGAGTGAGACTGATTTTCAGGTAGAGACTGATGTTCATCGGAAGAAAGCAAGTCATGCGGTAAGTGATGAAATAATTTAAATTTTGGATGAGCTGTCTCTTTAAGAGCGAGCATTTGCCAATGTCACTGTTACAGCTAGTGTCCAGATTTCATCTTTTTGCAGGCTGCTTGATGCTCCTCCTCCTCACCTTGTACAGACTTCTGGGAAAGGTCCTCTGCATCTTATGAGCTGTCTACTTTGCTATGGGAATGAATCATGCATTGCTCTTTTTTTGGAGCTCCATGGCAAGTTTTTTGCAATTAATAATCAGACCTCACACCTACATTACACTGGAACACTATCCATGACGCTATGTGGGCCTGATTGGAAATGCATGTGTACCAGCTTGGTGTGTTTAATGTTGACAAGAATCCACCCACAGGTTTACAAAAATAAAAAAGGGACATTACGTCCAGCTTTAGTCACAAATGTGAGATTTCAGTATCTATAATAGAGTCAAACATTCTATTGCATAAATGCTTGTTTTCCCTAGCAGTGGTTATGCATGTTGGTTTCGAATTAAGAGTTAAAAATAAAACAACTATTGTAAATTAAAATATATTTTGTTATTCTATCGTTCAAACTGAAATTCTTAACTCATAACATTTTTTGTAATAGCTCAATAAACACAATAAAACCACATTGGCATACATTAAGGCAAGGGCCAATATTATGAAGGTAGATTTTAACCAAAAGGTTGAACGGTGTCAGGTTGGGACAGGTCACATTATAACGGTCTGAAATCTCTGTCAGGTTGGATGGGGACTGTTGGTGGACAGCCATTTTCAGGTCTCTCCAGAGATGTTCGATTGGGTTCAAGTCTGGGCTCTAGCTGGGCCACTCAAGGGCATTCACAGAGATGTCCCTAAGCCAGTCTTGTCTTGTGTCTCGCGTTGTCTTGGCTGTGTGCTTAGGGTCATTGTCCTGTTGGAAGGTGAACCTTCAGCCCAGCCTGAGGTCCTGAGTACTCTGGACTAGGTGTTCATTAAGGATATCTCTGTATTTTGCTGCATTCAGCTTTCCTTCAACTCTGACCAGTCCCTGCCACTGAAAACACCCCCACAGCATGATGCTACCACAACCTTGCTTCACCGTTGGGATGGTATCGCGCAGGTGATGAGCAGTGCCTGGTTTCCGCCAGACATGACGCTTGGAATTGAGGCCAAACAGTTCAATCTTCGATTCATCAGACCAGAGAATTTTGTTTCTCACAGTCTGGTGCACCTTTAACTGAGGAGCGGCTTCTGTCTGGCCACTCTACCATAAAGCCCAGATCGGTGGAGTGTTGCAGTGATGGTTGTCCTTCTGCAAGTTTCTCCCATCTCCACACATGATCTCTGGAGCTCAACCAGAGTGACCATCAGATTCTTGGTCACCTCTCTTACCAAGGCCCTTCTCCCCCTATTGCTTAGTTTGGCTGGGCAGCCAGCACTAGGAAGAGTCCTGGTTGTTCCAAACTTCTTCTATTTAAGAATTATGGAGGCCACTGTGCTTTTGGGAACCTTAAAAGCAGCCAATTTGATTTGTAGCCTTCCTCAGATCTGTGCCTCGACACAATCCTGTCTCTGAGCTCTGCAGGCAGTTCCTTTGGCCTCATGGCTTGGTTTTTGCTCTAATTTGCATTTTCAGCTGTGAGACATTTGTGACAAGGAGGAGGGCATGGCCTGGCCTTGATGACACATGCCCGGCGCTGAATTGTTGTAATGAGCTGGGAGGGGGATAAAGATGTTGACTTTTCTGCCAGTTCCCGCCTCGTTCTTGCCCATTCTGAACCAGTTACACTGGTGCTGAAACCAGGGAAGGAGGAGGGATGCGCTGTCAGAGAACCCTCACCGCTGTTGGCAGGTCGCAACGCTGAGGAGGTATGGTACAGTAGTACTTGAGCGGTTCGTCAGGAGGCAGAGGAGCCTGCTGCCATTTGCCAGGAGACAGAGAAGATGCTGCAATCTACCTGGAGGCAGAGGAGCTCACTTCTGGCCACCTGGAGTGGAGGAGCCGCTGCCGTCCGCCAGGAGGTGATGTCCAGTGCCATCACACAGCGTCGCAGAGGACCGCTGCCCAGCTAGCCGAGGACCAGGTGACAGTGTGTTCGGGGACCGGTCTCTCCCCTAACTCTTTCCCTCTCCCTCCCCTCATCTCTCACAGTGCTCCAGAGAGGCGTGGAAGACCTGCCGGCAGAAGGTCTGCCAGAAGGGCAACACCTCCCCTCCAGGAAGGGAGGGGAGGGCAGTACGTCCTGCCGGAGGTCTCCCTGGCCTGAAATGGGCGGCTGAGAAGTGTGACAAAGAGGAGGGCGTGCTGGGCCATGACAACGCACACCTGGTGCTGAATTGTCGTTATCAGCTGGGAGGGGGATAAATATGAGCTGGAAGCACCAGAGAGAGAGAGAGAAATACAAGGCTGCTGTGTGTGTGTGTGTGTGTGTGTGTGTGTGTGTGTGTGTGTGTGCATTTATGGTGTTTTAAGTTAATTTATATCATTAAACCTTTATGTTGACTGTTCAGCCGGTTCCTGCCTCCTCCTTGCCCATCCATTACCTGTGGTGTCAAAACCCGGGAGGGAGAAGGGATGCGCTGTTGCAGAGTCCTCGCCACTGCCATCTGCCAGTGGAGCAGCCACGGCCGTCTGCCTGGGGACGGAGAGAGCGGCCACAGAGAGCCGGAGGAACCGCTGCTGTCCACCGAGAAGGGGAGGGGCAGTTCCGTCTACCAGAGGTCGGAAGGCTTGCTGCCAATTTTTCAAATTATAATAGTAATTTTTTATGTTGTATATGTCCTGGCTATACATTGTGATTAGTTGAATTCCACTTTGGAGAATCAAAGTACCAATTTCTTTCCATAAGAGCAAAATCTGTACATTATTAAAACTTTTGGCCACTAGTGTATATATACATATGAATTTATTGATTGTTATTTAGATTTAGCTGAAAAGCCATTTAATAGCCTAGATTTTAAATACAGAAATGTAGTGGAAGATGTTTCTTTTTCTTTTTTACTTTTATTATTATTATTTCATATTTCATTAAAAAAGACTGTGTCTATAGTTTTTTTTAATGTTTTGTATTTGTGGCAATAGGAGTTGAATAGGTTAAAATAGCTGTGTTATGTATGTCTCTCTTTTTCCACTACACTGTGCTGCTGTGGATCTATGATCACGATCCATGGTCTATAGAGAGTGACACCAGAGCCTACCATTGGACAAGTCAATATCCAGTGTAAAGAGGCCTGATACACAAATTGATTTGGAATCAATAAGTCAGATAAAAACTTCTGTTAGCTACAAAGAGCGAAACATTTTTCAGAAGGGTAAATAGGGTCATTATATCAGCAAGGTGTTGCCCGGTTTAACTCTAACAGTATATTATTACAATTAGAGAGGCTGCATGCAATGTCTTTTTTTTTCTTTTGATTTTAGACAAATCAATCTATTTTCCATCTTCACTCCAGACTCTAACAGAACCAGCGAAATTTACGACATACACGAGTTGTGAATGCCGGGCACCACATGAGAAGCTAACTGCAGTGCAAGCTCGACTTGGAACACCTGGTTAGTATTGCTTTCCTCCTTTTTCTTTTTCATCATCCTAAAGATTCATATATTATCTAATGTTGATATGTTGAGATCCTTAAACTGATCCCAGATCAAGTAATGCTTGCCAGACACCCCACCTCTGAGACTGGGCCCAGTGAGATTAGATTCACGGATTCCCCATTTATACAGTGACCCAGATTCTCACAGTCACGCATCACAAAGCTTCTATATACCAGAGTTCAAGAGGATAATAATTACAAGTGGATAATTATTACAAAGAAATGAACCCAGAAGAAAAAAAAGAGAGGTTGCTCTTTAAACAGGGATCTACATATTAAAGGAATAGTTCACCAAAAATGAAAAACCATCCCAGATGTGTATGACTTTCTTCTGCTGAACACACACAAGAATATTTAGAAGGATATCTCTGCTCTGTAGGTCCATTCAGTGCAAGTGAATGGTGGCCAGAACTCTGAAGCTCTAAAAGGACTTAAATATTCATCAGTTTCTCACCCGCACATATCATATCGCTTCTAAAGATATGGACTGAACCACTGGAGTCGTAAGGATTACTCTTATCCTTTGAATGCTTCTTGAAGCTTCAAAGTTTTTGCCACCATTCACCTGCATTGTATGGACCTACAGAGCTGAGACACTCTTCTAAAAATCTTTGTTTGTGTTCAGCAGAAGAAAGTCATACACATCTAGGATGGTATGAGGATGAGTAAATGATGAAAGAATTTAATTTATTTGGGTGAATTATCCCTTTAAGACTGGTTTTTGAACCGATCTTGAATTAAGTTTGTTCTCACGCCACTGACCACTTTTTTCTCGTTATATAGCATAAATATATACAAATTTTGTGAGCTTTATGCTTATTGGACATCACAGTTATGTTATATTTTGGCAACATTGTTTTCAAATATTTCTCATAAAATTTCGACCAATTGTTGAAATTCAACAACAGTGTAGAACCAAATTAATGTGGATAGCATAGTCCAAATAATTTGATCTTCCAAGCATTGGATGAGAAATCTTTAAATTGAAATCTCTGACTTTTGATTAGCCTTTGGTATCTTGGCAAATCTGAAACCAATTTGAGACGTTGAGATCACTTCTGAAACTCAAGGGTGTTTTTTTCTCCAAAAAATATGAGAAGCAGGTTTGATCAACATTTGATCTCCATGTAATCTCATTGCTGTCTAGGAGTGGCAAATGAGATATTAAAGAGATCACATTTGTTATTTTTCTTTCCTATGGGAAGGGATGAAAAGGAGAAGGGGTGAATGCTTTTTATGTCAGTAAGGGTATTGAAGTTAACTGTTTTAGGTTTCTGGAAGGTGGAACTGAAAATAAGGAGAGATAGCGTTATAAAAAGTAATCCATGTATTATGATATTTACTCTATACTGATCTCGACACCGGTTACTTGATTAGCTCTGTCAAAAGCTTTTAAATGTCTTAATCTAGGTTCAGTTGACAGGCCGGTGCGAATCTATGCAGATGGCATCTTCGATCTTTTCCATTCTGGTCATGCTCGCGCCCTGATGCAGGCTAAGAATCTGTTCCCTAATGCCTACCTTATAGTTGGAGGTATGGATATACAATTTATTTTGAGACTGAATTTACTTTTGAATTGAGAGGTCATATCCCTCTTAAATAGGTCTGCTCATGTATGTGTGTCTGTGTGTAAATGTTTGTCCATTGTGGAGACCAAATGTCCACACAAGGATTGTAAAACCTGAGACCACCTACACTGTGGGGACCAGCCAGCGGTCCCCACGAGGGAAATGGCTTAGTAAACATACTAAATTATGTTTTTTTTTTTAAATGTAAAAATGCTAAATGTTTTCTGTGAGGGTTAGGTTTAGGGCTAGGGTTAGGGGATATAAATTATCGTTAGATCTATATAAAATCCATAGATGTCTATGGAAAGTCCCAACGATGATTAAAAACAAAACGTGTGTGTGTTTGGGGGGTTTACAAATAATTTTTTTGAGGTTACAAACTGGTAATAACGAGGTTATTATAAATGTGGTTTATGAGGACATTTCTAGTGTCCCCATAATTCAAATTGCTTAAAAACATACTAAACAATGTTTTTTGTGAGGGTTAGGTTTAGGGGAAGGGATAGGGGATAGAATCTATAGTTTGTACTGTATAAAAATCATTATGACTATGGAGAGTCCTCATAAGGATAGCCGCACCAACATGTGTGTGTGTTTGTGTTTGTTTGTGTGAAGTTTTTAGTGATGACCTCACTCATAATTACAAGGGCTTCACAGTAATGACAGAAGACGAGCGGTACGAAGCTTTGAGGCACTGTCGCTACGTTGATGAAGTTTTGCGTGATGCACCGTGGACTCTGACTCAAGAATTTTTAGAAAAACACAAGGTCAGTTATTTAAGTCACTGTGTTTACGTCCTATCAGAGTCAATTAATTCCTTGTGGTTAACCCCATTTATCATGCTCTCCAGATAGACTTTGTGGCACATGACGATATCCCATACTCCTCTGCTGGATCTGAGGATGTATACAAGCATATCAAGGAGGCAGGTAAAGAAAAGTGGTCTTCACTAATGAGTAAAGTATGTTTTTGGTAAGACCTGGTCTAACATATGTGAGTGTCTCAGGTATGTTTGTGCCCACTAAAAGGACAGAAGGGATCTCAACGTCTGACCTGATCACCCGCATAGTGAGAGATTATGACGTATATGCCAGACGCAACTTGCAGAGGGGCTACACCGCTAAAGAACTGAATGTCAGTTATATCAATGTGAGTGAACAATTTTTTATGGATAAAATTAGCCCTGCCATTTTTATCTTGACCTTTATTCAAATTAAAGTATTAAAATAGATAGCAAATTATGACTATTAAAGAAAGCTTTGGTGAGCTAACTTTGAACTCTTTCTGGAAAGGAAAAGAAGTACCGTCTGCAGAATCAGGTGGACAGGATGAAAGAGAAAGTGCGGACTGTTGAAGAAAAGTCAAAGCACTTTGTGTACAGAGTGGAGGAGAAGAGCCACGATCTTATCCAGAAGTGGGAGGATAAATCAAGAGAGTTCATTGGGAACTTCCTAGAGTTCTTTGGCCCAGATGGGACATGGGTAAGTATTTTAACTCATGTCTGTGAAGGGTTTAATCTGTTCAGATCTTTGTAGAGTGTCAGGTAGGCCTTCGCATCAGTCGTTGGGATGATGAGAATATGGAGGTAAAATGGCACTGGCTAAGTCCTGACAGCTAATATCCCATCGATAATGAAGAAGCAATTTTATCGATCCAATACATACCTTAGTATCAACCACAAATCTCTTCAAAAGATTCTGTAGGTAGATATCAACTTGTACATAGGTTTGGATTATAGCCGTTCTGCAAAGGAGAGCATGAAAAATTCCTGAAGCAAGAATAGAAGGTTGTGATTCCTGCTAAAAGAATTTCTAAATATAGGCATAAATGGTGGGAAAACTTTGCGCATGGCACATTTACTGTATTGTTTTTGTCAATCTATGAAATTCAGAACATTATATATGCATTCAAATTCACAGAAATATATTAAGTTTACTGCAGTTATGTTAAAGATGCACTCAATAACTTTTTGAAGTTTGTCGAAGTATGAATTACATTGACACCTAGTGGCCTGGATGCTGCATCATTCAAACACAGTAGTTTTCATTTACCAAGGCCATTATAGAAATTCACTATGCACAATAAGACAGGTTTAATTTAATCCACGAGTGAAATTGTCCAATAACAGGGCAGTTACTGAGATTAAGCAAGTAGTATTTAGCTGGTCATGTGATGCTAACATGGCAGCCCCCATGAGGTGCCCCTTCCCCATGCAGAATAAAACAGCTTTTATAAGGTTACTGATATAACTGAACTGTCCATCTCACTAGTGGTCATGATTTTATATTCAAATATTTCAAAGTGCAGGGTGGAAAATGAATATGAAACCTTGGATTTAATAACTGGCATATAACTGGCTATAGGCAATAACATTAGCCAAGCATTTCCTGTAATGCACAACAGTTCCTGCAACTGTAACTGTATTTATTAGGTCTCTTTATTACATGGCTCAGTGGAATACTTGATTATGCCAACCATGATCTGATATTTGGGAATAATGACTGCACATCTGGGGATAATGTGATATCAGGCTGGTCATCCAGGTATTCGGGTCATCTTTCCTACTTCTTGTGTCATTCTGCGATCTATATAAGTAAGCTAATAAAATCAATAATTTTGTAACTCAAATCAATATTTCATGCCCATTTATTTATTTATTTGTCAAGTAGTTGTGTAATACTGTATGTGGGATAATGAACAGTCAGTCAGATGGCCATTCTGTAAATACAGACAGAACTGCAAACCAGAGATGGGATTCAGCTGTTCCTGGAGACTGTCTTTTTTCATCACATAATAACATAAATTCAACTCAAATAATTATTTATTGTCCATTTAATTATTTACAGTATTTTGTAAGCAATCATCTAATAAGCAGGATAATCTACAGTCTGCCAGTCATAATCACAAAATAAACCAACCTGTCTCGATTTATTTTGTGATTATGACCAGCTTACTAGTTTATCCTTTACATAATACACCCTGATCACACTACAATTACTACAACCAGATTTTATTTTTTCTTTAAAATGTTCTCCAGAAGCAGATGTTTCAGGAACGGAGTGGTCGAATGATCCAGGCTTTTTCACCGTGCTACTCACCCAGCAGTAGCCCTCCAAGGGACTTTTCTCCATCCCGTTCCCCATCGCCCCCCTCTCGCTGGGCCATGCATAGGACCTCTCCGCCCTCTACCCCAAAGAGGGCGTCTGCCTCCATCAGCAGCATGAGTGAAGGTGACGAAGATGAAAAGTGAGGAAATGGACCATCAAATTCTCACATAAAAGACTGCACTTTACCCTCACACATATACTCACTTAAACACACTGGCAGTGTTGATTGGTCCAATAAACTACCCTCATGGGAAAATTGTATATACTGTAATTGTACACAGCACAGGGTTCTTAAAGTCCTGCACATCTGGTATTGCAGCTAATATTTTTTATAGCCATTGCTGACCCTTTCTATAATGAGAACATATTTCTCCTATGGTGTTCCATGTGTAATGAGAGCCAGCTGGTATGTGATAGCTGTGCAGTGTGTAAACCTCACTTCCCTTGCCTCAAGAGGCCCACTAGTGACTGACGCTGGAGGCTGTAGCCTTAAGCCTCCTCATTAGTGCGCCCGCCTCCCATGCCAGCTGACGCCGGTTTGATTCCCGCTCGGAATGGGTCAAGCAGGACCTGTTGCAGTGGTGCCATGACCCGGACAAGATTGAGTGTAACGGGAGCCAGCTGGTACGTGATAGCTGTGTGGTATGTGTAAATCTCACTCCTCTGGCCTCAAGAGGCACTAGCGACTGACGCTAGGGGCTGTAGCCTTTAGCCTCCTCGTTGATGCTGGTTGCTGGTTCAAATCCTGCTCGGAATGGGTCGAGCAGGACCAGTTACATATGGAAGAAACCACTGGTGGTCGTTGAGGAGAGTCCCCAGTTCACTGTGTAAAGCGCTTTGAGTGTAGTGTCAGAAAAGCACTATATAAATGTCAAATTCATTCATTCAAGTCATACAGATTTGGAAATATGAGTCTGAGTAAATTATGAAAGAGTTTAAATATTTGGGTGAACTATACATGTAACCTCAAAATAAAGCTCTTTATTAAAATAAATAAATAAAAAATAGACAAGCTCAAAAAAAGAATCCTATCAAAGAAAATTAATGGTGATTAAAATATGGAAATGAAAATAATTTATACAAGTTTGGAACAATATGAGGGTGAGTAAATGATGACAGAATTTTCATTTTTGGGTGAAGTATCCCTTTAAATGTTATGAGTTACTTTAAATAACACAAATGGATGGTAGTATTGGAAGATGCCTTTATTGTTCATTTTTTAATAGGTACTTCAGAAGGAATGTTAATAGATCAATATCTTCATTGCAATAAATGATAAGTGTGTATAGAATGTCAGGTTCCAAACTATTTCAGCATTACACAAAATAATTGAACACTTGGTTAAAACATTGTTTTAAACGGCATTTATCTACAAGCAGTGGCATTTTACTAATCAAGTATAAGAAACTTCCAAAAACAAAAGTATCACGAAAACACACACACACAAATGTCTGTTCCACCTGAAAAGTTATGAACCACTAAAATATCTGTTCACTTGTATAGGACAGTAATCTCTGTGAAGCTAAACAGATTTCCCAATGTGTTTTTTACATTAACAGACTGCATGCATGCACAAACAAGAGTATACTGGCAAAATCAACTATATTTGAGCTTGTTACAAAGACTGAGGCTTTTTTTTACAAGAATATATGCTTGCATACTTCAGTCTGCTCTTCAGAACACATAAGGCGTTCAAGGCGTCAAAGTGCTTTCTTCATTGTCTAAATAAACAAAATTAAAACCATTCTACAAATCCTTTAAAATGAATACTGAAATATATATTTTAATAAGAGTATGACAAAAAGTAAGGTGCTATATTATGATCATCACCAAAAAAATGTCTTAAGTCAGAAAAAGACCTCCAAACACCACAAACCAGCATTAAGACAATTGTAAATGCTTTTTAATGTTTTTTTTTCCTATGACAGAAATGTCCAGGTCATATTTCACCCTAAATTCTATTAATCCTATTTGTGAAGCCATTATTATGAAAATGTCATAATTTGGAGGTGGGGTTCGTTCTATTTCTTTACACAAAACATCACTTCCCATATTTGTCTTTGCATTTTTGTGTGAAATATGACCTAGGCATGTTCTTGACAGATTTTGAGGGATTAACCATGGAGTGTTGCTGTAAAGATACACAAAGTGAAGCATAAACAAATGTCAATCTTTTGCAAATTTGTAAAAGCAAAAATTCTAAAAAGAGGCAAAAGTTACCTAACTATAGCAATATCATTCAGGTCCACCTCAAAATACTTGTGCATTCAAAAGAACAGTTAAGTGATGCATGATCGGGTATTTTTTGTGAAGTACTGCTTGGACACAGTGATTTTAACACAGTGGGACACATGCAGGGCCAAATTAAGCTTGTAAGCATTGGAAACACGGCAATGTATTTCATTCAAACAACTCTTCAATGCATAATTGCCCCAAAACACTCCTAAATCAGAATAAAGCTCATGAGAATCCAGTCCATTTATGTTTGCCTCTATCTCTCACAGTTAATAACACTGATTGCTGACAATGACATCATTAAGTGAAATTACTTCTATGATTTTTTTTTTTTATCTAGTTATGCATTTATTCTCAAACACGTGTTGCTGTAACATTTCAACACTTTGATGGGACTCTACACAATCTAAACAATGTTACAATCTGTTTCAATAATGTCTGCAAGCAAATTTCTTTCAAATATTCTCCATCTAATGTCACCATAATGGGTCAATTTTTTTTTAAAGAAGTACATGTTTTTTTTAAAGCTGAAGTATGTCATTTCTGTGCCACTAGTGCCGTCAAACATGATTGCAAAAATAAACATAGTTTTCAAAACAGCTTTTTGAATACACCCCCCATCTTCCATTGATAAAAAACAAAAACAAAAAAAAAACACAGATATTCCTGCCAACAACTCATCCCATTGGTTGAGTCAGTGTTATTGTCTCTATTGAGACAGGTGGCTCAAAACAGAGGAATTTTCATAGCGCCACATAGACACAGTGTTTACAGATTTTAAGACAATTACCTATAAATGGCTTACTTATAGTTATCTTTTCATATTAAGCTGGGATAGGAGGAAGTATTTTAACACTGAAAAAGTTACATACTTCAGCTTTAAGACAAAAACAAAAGTTAGTTATGCTATGATAAGCTGTTGTGCAGTATGCATTGTTCTTTAACAGTTTTATCACTGTGTCCATTCATATACATTAACAGGAAGCTCTGTATTGCTGACCTACTATCTAAGTTAATTGTAGGAGATGTACTCCTGTAAATACTCTGCTACTTGCCATTAAAAGTGACTGCAGCCCAGCTGAGTTTCTAACATGGCAGAATTGATATCAGTACAGCCCTACACAAATGCACAACTAGGGAGAGAAGTCAAAATAAGTTTGGGTTTGGTTAAATAAATAAAATAAAATACATTAGTAGTAGAAACAATTTAGATTTTGTTTAAAAGTGCATTCCTCCATTCTTAGAAACATCAGTTATGCATATTCACTTATGGAATGAATGTCCAGGTCATATTTCATGTAAAAATACAAATAAAACAAAGCCTTGCTTTAGGACTATTAAGGTTTCTTACATTGTGACATAATTTTTTATGGCAATCAAGCAATTTTCCTTCTAAATTCTAATGACCATGAATACAGAAAAAAAAAATATATATTTTTCATGATCCTGTCCAGACAAATGATTAAAAAATATAATTATAATTAATTTCAGCATTAAATACAAATACTGCCATTTATTATTTATTTGCCATTCTTTATATGTCACTTTTATAATATATTTAAATATAAAAAATATATCTTTATTTTTTTTCTGCATTGCAATAATCACAGTACATACTTACTTAGCTTAATTGTCATTAAAATAAAGTCACAATGAAAAAAAAAAAATCATCGTAATGGTCATAAAATAGGCTTAATTTTCATTATACAAAATATAAGAATATAACGTCTTTATATTCTTTACATGTTATATTCAAAATATAATTTTTCTTTTTGATTTTTGGGAGAAATATGACCTGTACATAATCTTGACAGGTTCTGCGAGATTCAACCATTTTCTAAATAAAATATTTTCATTTCTCCTGAGTCTTTTCTTTTCAAAATGGTTCTCCATTAGGCCATTTGCAGTGCTCTATAGCCTGCGTATCTCTGAATGGCTGTAAAATAAATGCTCTTCATTTTGATCTCAAACTCCAGGCTTCCTTCTCTGACTGTGGCAGGAACTCCAACAGGGGCTCTACTGTGTGGCACAATTAAATGAGAACCAAAGTATTTGACCCTCTGGGCACACAAGTTTCACCCTTTGCACAAGACTGCTCTGGAAGACGCTAAAAGGAGGCTCTGTATCTTACATCTGTAGCTGCACAAAGAAGGAACAGAGACTAAATGACACTTACATCATCTGCTCTGGTAATGCTAACAAGTACAGAACACTCAGCATTGATGTGATGTTGCCATGGCAACAGAAGCTAGACAAAAATGTAGAAGGTCTGTAAATGGGTACAGTTGGACATTTTGGATGAAGTGCAGTTATCTTTTGGCCTTGTATTTGGAGGCATCTCTGGGCTCTTTGCTGGGGTTGCTCCAGTCATCCGCTCCTGGGCCACCTTGATAGTGCCGCCAAGCAGATTTGTTAAAGACGGGCAGACGCTCAAATGATTCACTGGAGAGAGCCTGGTCAGAAAAGAAGGCAGTGGTGGATGTCATTGGAAACCCGTTATTGAAACAAGGAAAGAATTACAATAAAGGCAGCTTCTGCTGAAGTGCAAAAATCTGAGCTGCTCTTACCTTCAGATAGATAACAGCATCTGTTCCCACCCCTTCCATTGAGTACAGTTTCAGGTCCCCTTGAAAGTAGCGTGCGTACAATCTGGAAATCGGCAAGCCATGCCCAAAACCAGCCTATAGTACATGGAGATTAGGTTACAATAAACAATGCTACATTTAAAGTTGTAGGATACATTAAACGATTAGTTAAACCAAAAATAAAAATTACCATCATTTACTCACCCTTATGTTATTCCAAACCTGTATGACTTTCTTTAATCGGTGGAACACAAAAGCAGAAGATTAGCAGAAAGTTGACTTTGCTCTTTTCCAAGCAATGGAAGTATACAGTTTCAATCTCCAAAGAGGCCAAAAAAAAAAAAGCACCATAAAAGTATCCTATACGAAAATAATTTGACTTTGAGAGCTGAATATTATCAGTGAATAATGACTTATAAATATTCCAAAATAAATTAAGCTCAATCGACAGCATCGGTGGCATAATTGATTTCCTCAAAAATGTATTTTAAGTTGTCCCTTCGATTGTTTAAAAACAAAAAGCTAAAATCTGGGTTAAAGTGAGGCACTTACAATGGAAGTGAGTGGGGCCAATGCGTAAATGTTAAAATACACACCGTTTCAAAAGTATAGCCGAAAGATGTAAACAAAATGCATGTTAACATAATTTTAGTGCTTATTAACTTGTCTGTGTAAAGTTATATCCACATTTGGCAAATTTGTTGCCAAAACAATAATGTAAATAACTTTACAGCTCAAATAATACACAAGGTTTAATAGAAGTATTAATGTAAGTGCTTTTATACAATTATAAGCTTCACATTTCTGCCTTTAAACCCTCCAAAAATTGGCCCTATTCACTTCCATTGATAATGCAACACTGAGAGACGAGCCAAAATAAATTTTTGCAGTAATAAAAGTTATGCCATAAAGGCATTCAATTTAGCTTAACGTGTATTGATTCTGGGATATTAGTTTCCTTTAGTGTTGTTTTCCTCACGCAAAGCTATTGTATGGCATCTGAAGATTTGGAATGTAGTGCATGAGTCACCTGGACTACTTTTATGGTGCTTTTTGTCCTTTTCGGAGCTTGTGTGTGGACTGTATGCTTTCATTGTATGGAAAAGAGTTACGTCAACATTCTGCAAAACATTTCCATTTGAGTTCCACAGAAGAAAGTCAGAAATATGGGTTTGGAATGGCATAGGGAGAGTAAATGCTGACAAAATATACTCCAAGAATACAGTTGTCACTTTTCTTTACCAATGGCACTCGTTTAGAGTCCAAACTGGGAGTTGGTGCAGTAGAGTAGGTGTAGTTGAACAGCCTGTCAATCTTCCGTAAAGCCACACCCCCTCCCCTGTCACTGATCTAGATAAAAACACAAGACGTTTAGGGTCAAGGCATGCCATGTTTATATGTTTGCAAAGAAAACTGATCTGCAAAAAAAAAAAAAAAAAGAGACCTTCACAGACAGATCTTCCTTCCCCAGGGTCACTTTTGCTTTTATAGGGGGAAGACCCTCGTTACTGCCCTCGTGAAGCTCAACCGTGGCCCGCATTGCATTCTAAAAATACAAACACAAGTTGTTACATTAACATGTTAGGGCTTTGAGAAAAGAACACAGATATGCACCACTAAAGCTTGAACTGCATGTGAGATACATATTGAGAATTACCTCATACTAAAGTACTTTTAGTATTAAATTGAGTATGTCAAAGTTTTTGAGACTTACCTTGAACAATTCAAACAGCATATGGAACAGGTGGGAGGGCACATAAACAGCCTGGATGGGTTTTTTAGAAGCCTTGGCTATACAAGTGTAAAATATTGGCATTATATTTCAGTTTGCAGTCTAAATTATTAAAAGAACATGAAGTAAACCTTAAACATTGCATATACATTTCTGTGAGCCTGAAACTAAACCTACAAACAAATGCATTAACCAACATGCACAATAAGGCTAGTTGAGAACATATACCATTGAATTCTTCTATCTTCAGCTCTGGGGCAGCTAGATAATATTGCTCACACACCATCTTGGCAGTCTCATATGCATCTGAAAACAAGATCAAGTTGCAAAATCAGAGGAGCACAAAATCCAAAAAGATAAGGATAGTTTTCCTATAGGACAGAACAGCTCTGTAAAAGAGGGCAACAATGAACTTACCGGTCACCACTTCGGCCACACCGCAGTTGGGATCAATACTGCCAATGTGTTTGGGATGGGCTGGGTTGATGTCATTGCCAAAGAGGAGAGCTGTAATGAAGAGAAAAGTGATTACAGTAGAAAATGAATACTTAATATTGGCTGTGGTCCAATATGTGGTGTTTTTCTCTCTTACGTACTGTGCTGGTTGATGAGCATGCGAAAGGAGATTCGATTGGTGTAGAAGCGGTCCAAAAAGTACTGGATATTGGAGCTGACAAATGGGTCGAAACCAAACTTCTCCTTATATTCGATCACTCCCTGGGCCATGGTCGGGACCACATCATTGTGTCTATTTCTGATATCAATAAGAGTCTCCAGGAAGCTACAAAAAATTAAGTTGATAAATAGTTAAAGGGAAAATTCACCCAAAAATGAAAGTCCTGTCATTATTTACTCATCCAATATCATTCCAAACCCACATGACTTCTTCCTCTCTTATTGCGATTTCCCTACAATAGGAGTTGATAGTGACTCACTTTAAAGTTTTAAAAAGTACTGAAGGCATACAATCACTTTATATGAGGTGTAACCCTTTAATGCATACCTCTGGCCTTTAGTGTACCTCATTCATTTTTTCATTTAGTGTACAAACATATATTTTTTTATAAATGCTTAATTACCAAAAATGTATAGGGTCATTAAAGTACAGAGATGCTGTATGTAATAGTGTCGCCATAAATCCTATACATTCCATAAATCATACTTTTATGATTATTTCATATCTATATAAATTTACTACCACAGGATAAATACAGTATTTATTAGTTTATTACAAGACAAATTAGAAACATTTTCATACAAATGATTTTCTGTGCAACAATGGTAAATTATCAGTATCTCATATGCATCTACACATACATCTTATACAAGCTATTTTTTACTCAAGGTGGAGCAGTTGTTTTAGTGATTGACTTGATTTTCATTTGACATTGCTATTTGATGAAAAAGCAATGTGGAAGTAAACTATAGCAAGTACAACACATGAACAGTATGATTTGACTATTGTCATTGAAATTATATTAGTTGTGCATTTATTTACATCTTAAAAAGTGCCTGAGAAAATAAACATGTGCAGTTTAAGTGTTATGTTTAGCTCAATATGTGTTTGACTGCCAGTTGTGTCTCATGAAATTTCAGTATGGAAGTTATGAATCATGTTAATTCAAAATATATATATATTTTTTTTTATAAAAATCACAATATATACTATTCTATTAGAACAATGCTTTCTGGAATACTTGTTCCTGATTGGTCAACGGCACCGTCTAGCAGTCAGACATTTCTCTGTAACAACCGCACCACCTCGTATTAAGGCCTCAATATACTTCCGTAGAGGTTCTTTATTCTTCATTCAGGGGTAAAAAGAAGTTCTAAACAGCCAAGCAACAATATACTGTTTCCGAACCTTCAGACCACACAGATGTGGGAGGCATTTAGAAGTACATTTAAATATGAGGACACTACATGTAAAACTTTCAAAATGTGTTATCAATTACTTTGTGCAATCGTACAGATGTAGGTACATTTCCACAAGCTCGCTAACAACTCTGCACATCGATGTGTTCATGTTGACTGATTTTGACTCACTGATCAATGTAAACAAAATTAGCCTTTGGCCTCAAGTTACTTGGAGCTCCAGGTCACACTAACGATGACACGGACCAATGGCAGTAAGAAGATGTTTAGCAGCCGGTAATAATTTTTCCTAAATGTTTGCCCCAGTGAGCTGTTAAGAACCACCGAAACGAATGCCAAAAACATCTTCTTTTAGGCCAGATTTTGTTCTAAATTACATCACACCCAGTCGTTCTTGGATTTCGAAGGAAGTACATCGAGGCCTTTAGGACGCTTATCTGGTATTTGCGAGCAATCTCTCCTGCTTCTCTGATCACTGTGCGATCTCTACAAGTAAGCTAATAAAATATTTTCAACTCCAATCAATGTTTCATGTGCATTTATGTATTTATTTGGCAAGTACACTTGTAATAAGATAACCAATGAGCAGTCAGACATTCATTAATTTCAAAATAAACACCAGAAGAATTTTGACGCAAACCAGAGATAAATTTCAGCTGTTCAGTGATTTATTTATTCTCACATAATTACATAATTTCAATGCAAATTAATGTTTCATGTCCTTTTATTTGTTTATTTGGCAAGTAGTCTTATAATAGGCTGGATAATGGGCAGTCAGAAGGTCATTTTCACAAAAATAACACCAACAGAACTTCAACTGAAAACCAGAGGTGGATTTATTACACATTAATAAACATTATTCAAATCAATATTTTATGTCCATGTATTTATTTTTTTGGTTTGTAGCCATGTAATAAGTGTGATAATGTACAGTCAGTCAGTTGTTATTGCCAAAGAAACCCCTTTATAGTGATACGAGACCCCTCTGCTTGGCGTCATGGTCCTGATCTCCCTATAAGGGTTATTTGGTGATAACAACCGACTGACGAAATGAACCGCCTTACGTATCACTGTATCTAATTATTATGAAAAAAATGGACAGTATCTGGGCACTTTGTAGATCTATTTAAAAACAATATACATGCCGGGTTGCTAAAGACTTAAGGTATGGAATAATGTTGGGCAAAACACCTATGGATTTAAGGGCTAAATCTTATTGACTTGTGGCTATATTTGATTTGGGCTCTATATACATAGATTGATTAGTGATTCAAGTAAATAACTACTTACATTTTAGTCTGTTCATCATACAAAGTAATATCACGTTGGAGTTGCATGGACTAAGAAGCCAGACAAATGGGTTTGGAACAAGGGTGAATAAATAATTACAGATTTAGATTTTTTGGGTAAACAGTTCCACATTTTTATTGTGTCTAACTACTGCTGATAAATCATTACATAATATCTATCAACCCAAAGCAGTCACGAAAAACAGTCCAAAATCTTTTTGCATTAGGTTAAATCACTCATGGTGCAGTATTCTATAGTATTTTTGTATAAATAATTGACAAAATGGTAAGAGTAATTTAATTATTGGCACAAGAGTGAGATTCTTTTTCTGTTTTTGCTGACCCAGCATGCTTCTCTATTTTTTTTCCAATGTCAGGACCGCTCTCAGCATTACTATCAGAACCCCTGTTTTCAACCCTGGCCTGAATTCACCTAGCATGAAAATACAATAACATGCCCTGCAAAAGCCCACAATAAAAGAGCAGCCATCCACTGCACAGAACAAGCACTGCCTAGTACACAGCATAAAAAGCAATAAGTACTAACAAATAGATAAAAATACAATTCTAAATTGTTAAAATAGAACTCACTCATTGAGAGCATGCGAATCTTCTGGCTTCCGGTTTTCAAACTCTAGTAGTTCAAAGAAACTTTGCATGTACCTGTGGAGAGATTTGGCACATACTGGTTGCATCTGTACAGGCTTCAATATTATGTAAATCTGACATGCTCTATTTTATTTCATCTATACTCACCATTTCTGCACCAGTTTGACTGACGGTTGACTGAGCAGTTTATCAGGCAGAAGATTCACCTCTCTCATGGTATTTGCCAGACGCACCGGCAGCTCCTTACGCAGGAACATATAAGACGTCTTCTCACATGCATTATCCCTACCTACAAAACCAGCAACCAGAATATTGAGAAAAAGTTATGGGCAGGGGGAATGGTGTTGATTACAAATGTCAAAGCGATGAAAAATGTCTCATTATCCATACCTTAAAATCAAAAAGCATATAAAGTCACAATAAAGCAATGTACATTACTGTGCAAAAGTCTGTACATTGCTTTATTAAAAAAAGCAAGTCTGCACATAAGATGTTTCACAAAAGCATTTGTCTTAAGATGGTTATTTATATCTTCAGCTTTAGTGTGTCGATAGGAAATATAAATGTTAGACTCCCAAACACGATTTTTGCCAATAGAAAAGATTAGAATAGAAGAACAAGGAGCCTTGCAATAGATGTCATGGCACCAACAGAGCCCCTCACTGAACATCGTGTCAGTCTGAGTTTACATACAGAAGCAGAAGGAGTTGAGACAGCCTAAATAGATTGAAGAACTGTGGAGAATTCTCCAAGAAGCTTGGAACATCCAATCTGCCAACAACCAAGAAAAACTGTGTCCAGGTGTACCTAGGAGAATTAGTGCTGTTTTACAGGCAAAGGTGGTCACACCGAATATTGATTTAGCTTTTTATGTTTACTGGACTTTGTATGACATTAAGTGATAAATTAAAACTATTTATGTCATTATATTTGAAGACATCCTTGCTATGCAACAATATTCACAAGTGCCTAAAACTTTTGCACAGAACAGTATATAACTCCAGTGGTTTAATCCACATCTTCTGATGCGATATTATAGGTGTGGGTGAGACACAGATCAATATTTAAGACCTTTATTACTATAATTTACTATAAATGTCACATTTATCTTTTGTTTTTGGTGATTCACATTCTTGGTGCATATCGCTACCTACTGGCCAGGGAGCAAAATAGACTTAAATCCTAATCTATTTCTCACCCACACTGTATCATATTTTACAAGAAGATATGGAATAAACCACTAGAGTTGCATGGATTAATTTTTGTGCTGCCTTTATGTGCTTTTTGAGCTTCAAAGTTTTGGACCCTGTTGATTTGCACTGTATGGACCTACAGAGTCAAGTCAAGTCAAGTCAAGTCAATTTTATTTGTATAGCGCCTTTCACAACACACATTGTTTCAAAGCAGCTTTACAGAATATCAGCATTAACAGACGATAAAACTGTAATGTCTATAAAGTCGATTAATCATCATTGTGTAATTTAGATAAAATACGATTTTACGACAGAGCTGATGTATTCTTCTAAAAATCTTTGTTTGTGTTCAGCAGAAGAAACAATATCATCTGGGTTGCCATGGGGGTGAGTGAATGATGAGAGAATTTTCATTTTTGGGAGAAATATCCATCTTTATAACTGATTAGGATTGTATGATGTCATGCCCTGCCCTTGTTACATAACCCTTCTGACACATTTTTCAGTGATGTCATTGTAAGAATGCCAAAAGAAAAAGAAAAGAACAAACAATTAATTTTACCTAGGACCTCTTATCGGAAAATGTGTCAACAGCTGAGTCATTATCATAATCTCAACACCATGACACTACACAACGGTCCCTGATGTGCCATTAGTATATTTGCTCTGTGGGCCTTAAAGTTTTTATGTGGCTAATTGTTGACTGAGTTGTATATAATCCCATTTAGCCTACATTATATACAGATAGAAGAGTACATTCTAAATTCAGTGCAAATTGCCTCTCCCTCATATTAAAGTGCTTAGAATGAATATGAAGGGTGACTTTAATGCATATTCAATTATATGAACTGAAAATGTTTTGAGAGACTGCTTGACATGATGCAATTGAGTAAATTACGTCAGCAATGATAAAAAAAAATATATGACATTGCGTCTGAATGACCTACAATGGTCAAAGCTTCTCTTTTTCTAACATACAGGATACAGTTGTCATCAAGACGAGTCTGCTCTAACGTATGGCTCCTCTACTTCCGCAACACATGAACGTAAACATAATGTTTTGCATATAGGGATCAAATCATAATATACGATTATAATCAAGCTATAATCACGTTAAGACTCAAAAATGAATATTAATACAAATGCCATGAGATTCTTAATATCAATAAATTAACAATACATTTAATAACGTTTTTTTTTTAAACGTGACAAATTTCCAACACTAAAATAAAACAAAAATCATAATGTGCTACGAAATAATTTTTTTCTGAAATGAACAACATAGCCATAATTAATGCTGCATTAAACCGAAACGTAACAAGTGTTGCTGTGACCGTCAACGCTCGTGATGGATGCGCGTGCACTTACCAAATTCCAGAAACTGTTTGATTGACAGGGGCGATGGTGAAAACCTTGAATAAAATTCTATCTTTGGTAAACTGTTCTTCAGAAGAAATGCGTACAGTCTCATTGTGAGGAGACAAATGGGAATCGACCGAGGCCAAGCTGTTAATGAAGAAATCTCTTTAAAATGGGATCATGGCAATGGGATATCCTCCCATGGTATCCGAACATTCAACTCCGTTTGAAATGATCGATATATTGGGCCATTGCATTAAAAGTGAGTGTCTATATCTTTTCCATCCCAGCCACGGAGAAACATTGTTGCGCTTAACAGCACGTACACAACGGCGCACACACAACCGACCATGATTTTAACAGACAGCGTTGCGATTGGCTGACGATAACCCGGAAAAAAATAGACAGTGTTTAGCGATTGGTGAAATCCTTTAGCTCATCACAACGCCTATCATATGGTTTCAGTTTAAGGTTTCATTCACCGAATAGCCACAACATTAAAACCACCTGCCTAGTGCGTAGGTACCTCTAGTGTCGCCAAATCAGCGCCAACCCGCATCTCAGAATAGCACCTCCAAATGGTGCCCAAAACAAAACCAAAAAATCCAGTGAGCGGCAGTTCTGTGGATGGAAACAAATCGATGATGAGAGAGGTCAACAGAGAATGCCCAGACTGGTTCGAACTGACAAAGTCTACAGTATATAAACTCGGATAACTGCTCTATACAACTGTGGTGAGAAGAACAGAATGCTATTCTGAGATGCGGGTTGGCGCTGTATTGGTGGCACGAGGAGGACCTACACAATATTAGGAAGGGGGTTTTAATGTTGTGGCTGATCGGTGTATATATACAGTATACTGTAATGTATATATAGTACAACTTTCCATTTGAAACTTTCAGCAAAAGCGCAAAAATAGAAAGTAAAAAATTTCAAATTCTTAAAATAAAGTAGTGATCCTAACTGACTTTAGACAGGGAATGTTTTCTACGATTACATGTCAGGAATTGTGGAAAAACTTAAATATATTTGGCTAATGTGTATGTAAACTTCTGACTTCAACTGTATGTAGCTGTATACATATTTATTGTCAGTAATGTGTGCAGACGAAATACATTTTTATTGGACAAATCTGTATTAAATAGTTTGAAATGACAGATATTATAAAAGGTAACACAGAGCACCATACATTAATCCCATTTAACCTTTTTGCAATTCCAAAAGTCCCTATGTATCGTTAACCAATATAAATGACTTTATCTCATTAGGAATTTGGACTATGATTACTCAATGCTGTCCCATCAACAAGAAACAATACCAACAACAAAAAAACAATACTGATGGTCAAGCATCATAGGGAAGTTACACTGTAAGAAACAAAAACATTCCACTAGCTCGGATGTTGCAGTGTGCTCAATACAAATTGATAATTTGAGTTTTATGAAGTGTAAATATCAATATCAGCACCTTCAAAGTCATGACTGACTTAACACTCAAATTCTGTGACCCATTAACTTCCAGTAATGTCAATAAAAGAACAGATTTGGAACAGTCTATTTAATACAAGATTATAGTGGCCTTATACACTGATTAATAAAGAAAATACAAAAGATAATAACCATCATTGTTCACCACTTACTTTGTACAACAATGTCCTCCAATATATTATATAGTCTCATTCACATGCAACAGTTTGTTCTTCTCATGCAATATCCACTGCTTTTTTTTTTTTGAGGAAAGGGCACTCTTTGTCTCCTCGTCGCCATCCTCTTCTGGTATAGGGTCATAATGTCGTCTATATAAAATCCGAGTCACTAATGTAATGATGAACATCTCTACGATCAACAGTTGCTGACTCATCACTGGAAGAAGAAATTGAGAAGTTATATTTGAGAGTCACTTATGCCAGAGAAGTGAGTGTAAACAAATGTTCAATGGATGAATGGTCAATTAGCAGGATTGTAGTGTCCAGGTCTCCAACTTCCCACACTTTTTGACCCATGAATGTCCATGACCGTTACACACAAATCAGACATCACTATCCCTATATCCGAATATGCTTAATGCTAATTGCCTAGTATGTCCGAGCTGAAGAGACGTCATATTCAAATGCAGAATAAAAAAAATAAAATAAAAAAAAAGGCAACCAACCACAAGATGGGTAGCTCTTTTCCATTATAAGCGCTATATTTGTTGTTAAATTGCACTTGTTTAATTAAACCAGAGTACATTATTTTTGCGGTTGTTATTATTACATCATATATTTGGGTCCACCCCATGAAATTGTTTAGCTGTCTAAAGGTACTTACAGTATCCACGGGCCTGGGAGGTGTAGGGTGGAGCGCAGGTAATAATGCCATTGATTGCCAATATGTTGATGATGGCACTTTGCAGCTGGCTGAGAATCAGCACCAACTACAGGGCAGATATAATCACTGAATCAAAATGCAACATGACTAATTATAAAGGGGAGCAATTTAAAATTGGTAAGGAACTTCCAAAAATAATGTAAAAACACATACCTGATACATGGCATATTTAGGGATGATTTTAAGGGTGTGTATTGACACTCGCACATGCATGAACATGATTGCAACAGGCCAAAGTGCAACAACAAGGACAAAGCCTAGAAAACAGTTTATCCATATGGCTCCTCCATTCATCGCCACCTACGAATCAGAGAACTTAATTTCATCAATAAAATTAGCCAACTTCAGAAATCAGCTTCATAGTCTATACTTACATCAGCTACATTGAAGTTACCGTTGGTCCAGAGGACAATCGAAAGGATGGTCAAGATACATTTTAACAGAGCAAACTGGAAGGACCCCAGTTTCAATATAAACAGAGATCGTCTGAAAAAGCAAAGCACAATTTTTACAGAAAACATGTCAAATTTGAGTTCAAATTCCAAGTCACATTATAACCTTTTGAGTTTAATAACGAAAGTCTTGCATAACACTTAGTGGTTCTAAGAGCTGCAAATAACTCCTTTATGCAAAGTGTGCAATGGCCCTGAGGTGCCTGTTAAGGTAACATACTAACAAGCACATAAGAGGCTCCATGTTTGCAGAAGAGTTGAATGGCCTGCTATGCATTCACCCTTACCAGTTACTGACAAGATACTGACAAATAATGGCCAACTTGCTCCACATTCCAATTGAAGTGCGTAAAGTTTTTAAATAAGACTCCAAGGTGTGCTTTTTCATGAGCAAGCACAACTGACATTTTATTCAGAAGGTATAAAAATCTAGTTGTATTTGAATGTAGGAACTGGCAGCACATTTTAAGGTCTGATTACCGTGTGACAGCAACATCTGGCAGACATGGGCAGCAGCAGCAACAGGGTCCTGTGCTGATCTTAAATGACTTTTTCTCAGAGCGTTGAAGAAGTGCATCATCCCCTCCGACCTCTTCAATCATAAGAATCAGGAACTTAAAGATCACTATTGCAAAGTATCTGCCAATTGAGTTAGAAATGTCATGAATACCTTCTCTAACTCTCCTCTTCTTTCTGCATTCCCCACATGCTCACACACCCACATATAGTTGAATGAAGTTCTTTTAGTAAAATTCTGGATACAATGGTTAGCTGTCTGCAGTGGGCCATTTTCTGTTCTTTCAACCACTTCAAGATGATTTTTTGGAGATTCCAAAACTTTTTTAAAGGATAAAAGGATATTGTGCACAAAAATCTAAGAAAATTCATTCCATGTCATTCCAAACTTGTATGTTTTTTTTTAAATATCCATGCTGTTTTTATTTATAATCTTTTTTTCCCACATAATGAATGTGAAAGGGAACTAGGTTTGTCCAAGCTTCAAAATGACAAAAAAGCACTTTGTGCCATGAAGGAAAGATTATCAGAGAATAAAGACTACAATTTCAAACTGTTCTTCACACAAAACTTTTGTATGGCTTCAAAAGACAAAAAAAACCCAAAAAAAAACACTTAAAATAAAATAGTCACGTGGACCAATATTACATTATACTTATGGGGCTTTTTGTCATTGTGGAGTTTGGCCCAGTCTCTTTTCACTTTAATTCGATGGAAAAAAAAAAAAAGAGAGATACATCACATATAAGTTTCAAATACATCACATATACATTTTTATAAATCACATGTAAACAAAAGTTCAGAGCCCTCACAGTGAACTCACGTGGTTGATGTCATGTCAGTGAACATCGTGGCTCTTGGAACCCACATGCCCAAGCAAGACATGGTAGCAATGACCTGAAAAAGATAAACATAAAATCTCCAAAGTTCAAACTTGAGACAGTTTATCAATTATCCTGGCAAGTATAGCAAATACAAATGACTAAATGAATCATTGCTTCACTTTTCTGTCCAAGTACTGAGTGGAGTACTGATAAAGATTAATTATCATGTCAGTTCCAATTAGTTAGGTTGAATTATTAACAAAAGCCTTTTAAGATACAATATGGTAGACAGAGACGCACGTGATAACAAACAGAGCATATACTTGTACAGTCGAAGTCAGAAGTTTACATACACTTAGGTTGAAGTTATTAAAACTCATTTTAACCACTCCTGTCACGATCCCCTGTTGTCTGCCCAGTGTTTTTCATGTCACCGTCACGATTGTTCCACAGATTTCATATTATCAAACTATATTATACAAATCATTTAGGATATCTACTTTAATTAATTTTTCCAACAATTGTTTACAGACAGATTGTTTCACTTTTAATTGACTATCACAATTCCAATGGGTCAGGAGTTTACATACACCAAGTTAACTGTGCCATTAAGCAGCTTGGAAAATCCCAGAAAATTATGTCAAGCCTTTAGACAATTAGCTTCTGACAGGAGGTGCACTGAATTGGAGGTGTACCTGTGGATGTATTTTAAGGCCTGCCTTAAAACTCAGTACCTCTTTGCTTGACATCATAGGGAAATCAAAAGGACTCAGCCATGACCTCAGAAAAATATTTTTGGACCTCCATTTTGTTTCCACCTTTCCTATTGTTTGGACTACAAACAATAGTATGCAAATATAAACACCATGGGACCACGTAGCCATCATACCGCTCAGAAAGGAGATGCATTCAGTCTCCTAGAGATTAATGTAGGTTTGTTGCAAAAAGTGCAAATCAATCCCAGAACAACAGCAAAAGGACCTTGTGAAGATGCTAGAGGAAACAAGTATCTATATCCACAGTAAAACGAGTTCAGTATTGACATAACCCGAAAGGCTGCTCAGCAAGGAAGAAGCCACTGCTCCAAAACTGCCATAAAAAAGACAGATTACAGAGTGCAAGCGCACATGGGGACAAAGATCTTACTTTTTGGAGAAATGTCATCTGGTCTGATGAAACAAAAATGGAACTGTTTGGCCATAATGACCATCGTTATGTTTGGAGGAAAAAGGGTGAGGGTTGCAAGCCAAAGAACACCATTCCAACCGTGAAGCATTGGGGTGGCAGCCTCATGTTGTGGGGGTATTTTGCTGCAGGAAGGACTGGTGCACTTTACAAAATAGATGGCATCATGAGGAAGGAAAATTATGTGGATATATTGAAGCAACATCTCAAGACATCAGCCAGAAAGTTAAAGTTTGGTCGCAAATGGGCCTTCCAAATGGATAATGACCCAAGGCATACTTCCAAAGTTGTGGAAAAATGGCTTCAGTACAACAAAGTCAAGGTATTGTGCCCTGACCTTTGGTAGAAGCCAGCCAGCCCCAGACGCTGTCTCATCTGCTTTTTGGTCTTGGGCCTGTTCAGGAAGGATAGAGGTGGCTACGAACAACCACCCCCGGGGTGGTTTCGATATGGTGTTCTATGAGGTTTGTACGACCGGGGAGAGGTGAGAACATGTATGCGAATTCCGCTTGCAACTTGGTCACATCCTTGAGCTGCAACGGTGAGAGGTGTTCTCCACAAAAGAGAGGGATGAATGAATTAAGTTTGAGAGTCACCTCTGGCCCGAGCTCTGCCATCTCCGGAACTACCATTGTCAAGGCCACAGGGACCACCTCCCTCCACGATTTTAGGAGGTTGAGGTGGTAAATCACAGACTTGCCGTGTGATCACAAAGGGCCCTTGCTACATGGTGGGTAATTTATAGCTTGAGGTGGGCAGCAATAGGAGCACTTTATCTCCTGGTGCAAATTCCCGTAGTCGAGTGCCCCTGTCATACAGTTGGCTTTGACGTTCCTGAGCTTGGAGCAAATTATCCTGTTTTAGTTGATCCAAAGTGTGGAGTTTTGCTCGAAGATCAAGAATGTATTAAATTTCATTCTTACTGTTTGAAGGTCCCTCCTCACAAGATTCACATATGACGTCTTGTGGCCTGTGGGACCTGCAAATAACACTGCAAATGCAAATAACAGGGGATCGAGCAACTTATCACAATTGCTAGCATCCTTGTGTATGAACTTACGAATCATATTTTTTACGGTTTTATTAAATCGTTCCACCAACCCATCCGTTTGTGGGTGGTAAACACTCAATTGATTTAATACCTAATAATTCGTACAGTTTGCCTAGTGTTCATGACATAAATGTAGTGCCTTGATCAGTGAGGATTTATTTTGGAATCCCCACTCGGGAGATAATTCTGAAGAGTGCCTTCACAACACTACGTGCTGAGATGTTGTGCAGGGGCACTGCTTCCAAATATTGCATTGCATAATCCACCAGAACTAATACAAAGTGATGCCCGTGTTCTGTACATTCTAATGGCCCGACGAGGTCCATGGCAATTTTTTCAAAGGGGACCTCTATTTGTGGTAGAGTGCACAATGGTGCTTTTGGGGTGCCCATTGAATTCACCAATTGGCTTTCACGGCACCCCGCAGACCACTTATAAACGTCCCCGTAAATGCTTGGCCAATGAAAACGGGCCATTATTTGGTTGAGCATTTTTTTGTGACCTAGATGGCCAGCCATTGGATTATGGTGAGAAGCCAGGAAGAGGGTTTCCCAACGGCTCTTCAGTACTAATAATACTGTTGCATTTTCTATTGTTTGATTGTCCAGCGTCACTCGATATACCCTATCTTTGATAATTGAAAAATATGTGTATGTGAGGGCAACGTTAGGCTGGAGCTGTTGACCATCGATTATTCTCACTTTGTCAAATGCATGTTTGAGGGACTCATCATCTGACTGCTCTAGAGGGAACCCACTGAGGACAGAAACACAGAGCAGAGCTCATCTTGACACAGAGCAGACGTAGATGGCCCTGACACCACCTCTCCAGCCTTAGCATTGCACGTCACACACAAAGACAAAATTTTTCAGCACCCATCCACACATATTTCCTTTCAGAAATTCTTATCAGGCCAATTTGTTCCCAGAATCAGTGGATGGGCAAATCAGGAATTAACCGTGGCCTCTACTGTACTTTTTCCCCTGAATATTATCTCAACGGTAACCACCGGATACATGTGAATATCCCCATGCACACACTGTACCATCACTCGTTTATCCATGCCCAATGCCCTGTTTTGCACGAAGCGTTGGTGGATAGAGTTTTGAGAACAGCCTCAAAACTTGATATGTATCCTCTTTTAGACTAACCGGTATACAATACGCCCCTGCCTGATCGGGGGTGGCCTGCGGAGTATCAGGGATCCGGATCAGTGTCGCCTCCTCCATTCCTCCCTGCCCGGCTTCCTCGCAGCCCCAACAGACCAGCACAGGCTTCCCTACCACACTTGTGAGGTTAATCCCGACAAACTGGGGAGGGGAGCAGAGAGAGCAGGAGACGTGGGGGACATAGACAAAGGGAAGGACCCCCTACATTGGGGAAGGGGTTTGGGTGGGATTCCTCCCCACCTCCGGTGAGCCAGAACAGGATGGAAAGTGGAGGGGTGAGAGAAGTGGGGCTGAGTGAGATGCTGGGCGGTGGCACTGGACCCACTCGGCCATCCCCTGAGGGTGCTGGGAGATGAATTGCTCCAGTGTCACCAGATTGACAATCTCCACGGTGCTGCGGGTTCCCCCCAGACAGCAACCATTTCTGACAAGTATCCCGGAGCTGTTGTGAAAAAGCAAACGTGCAGCCATACCTTCTGAAATTCAGGGATCTGAAGCACTGGCAGTTCTTTTCAGGACTATGGCCAACCCATTGCACAATGGCCTACTTCAGGTCTTTCTATGTTGAGGAGGCTTGCGGCAGGAAGTTGTTGGGCCGCTAGTTGAACTTCCCTGGAGATTAGCGGTAACAGGCAGGCCACCCTCTGGTCAGGAGGCCACTTCCAAACCTCATCAGTTTTCTCGAAAATATCGAGGTTGGCCCCATTTTGATGAGGGTCACTGGTGATGTGGGCACCGGGGTCGCAGCTGCAGCCCCCTCTCGGTCCATGAGGCTCCGGAAATCCTGTCGGTCCTCCGCTTGAGCCTGGAGCAGCATTTCCATTTCCAAGCATATCTCCATGAGGGCCTGGTGTTGTGTTTGCTGGATGTTGGTGAGGGACTTGATGACTTCACCCCCATCACCACAAAGTATACCAAATGGGTAGTGAAAACTTATAAACAAGTGACCGCTAACTGCGGTTTATGGGATGACCATGTATGAATAAACTAAGCAGCAGGCTTAGTAAGCAGCAGGATACATAGTTTAACACTTCTTCACATTAAGCACCTGGGAAGAGAGAGAGGAGACATCCAGGTTGTAAAATATGGCGAAAGTACTAGGAGTAGCCCAACCTGCAGCTAGGCAGATGCCTTCAAGGGAACACCATTAGACAATACTCATAAAGATGCCATGCCTCTAGTGGAGTGAGCTTTTACAAGTCGTATGCGAGCGCAATGGTATCCACTATCCAATGTGAAAGCCTTTGTTTAAAGGCAGCCTACCCTTTAAAATGACCAGTGACGCAGACAAAGAGCTGAAGGGTCATAACCTACACCCTATGTGCCAAAAGTCATCAAACTTACAGCACATAGCCTTTCCAGGGTTTAAGAAGCCAGGTCCAAACTCTAAGCAGGAATCGTTGACCGACAGCTCCCTGACACATTTTACTGAAGCCAAAGTGAGAAACAGCACAATCTTTATTGAGAGTACGCGTAAGCTCACTTAATCCAATGGCTCGAACTGCGGGCCTGTGAGTGCCTTTAACACAATCGCCAATTCCCAAACTGGCACGGTGGTGGGGTGAGAAGGTCTCAACAGCCTCGAGCTATGTAAGAATTTCACAATCAAATGGTGTCTGCCTATTGATAGACCACCCGGTACGATATGTCCGGTTGCTATGGCAGCGACATACACTTTGAACATAGATGGGGTGAGACCAGCATCTAAACGTTCTTGTAGAAAATGAAGTACAGGCTGTACGGTGCACTGTACAGGGTCCTCGTGCCGAGAGGAGGAACACCAATCAGTGAACACTCGCCATTTCAATGTGTATAAACGTCTTGAAGGGGCTCTTGCTTGTAATATGGTGTTGAGAACTGGTTGCGAAAGCCCGTGCGCATCAGTTGGGCACTGTTCAGGCATTGAAGTGCTCTGTTAATTCAATTAGAACTATGAACTATGGGATAACCCCATAGCACCAGCTATGACGCAGAATTCTGACTGAATTGATAGGGAACAAATTCATCCATTCATTCACATTTAACTATCAGAAAGTTTTATCTATCTTTGGAGAAATTTTTACAACTAGATAGATATTTTTTATAAAAACTGATAATTGGAAGGATGCAAACATGTGAATGGAAATAAGCCTTGCAGTCTCTATAATAGTATTTTTAAAATCCTCATCCAGTAATATTAAACGACTGTGATTGCCCATCCTAGCTAGCGCAATTTTTTTTTTACAAGTATCAAGTGTCAGCACCGTCTATGTGCCGTTTTGGCCACGATCAGGAACTCTGTACAATAACTTAAACTTGATTAATTATACTGACAAACTTGAATTACCATTGAAATAAAAAAGGCCCTTTCTGCAATCATTTACTCACCCTCGTCGTTCAAAACCAGTATGACTTTTTTCATCCGTGAAACACTAGATTGAGGGATGAGAGAGGATCGTGATTGTGGCTGTCCAAGCTCCAAAAGCACCTTAAAGTCATCCATAACACCTGTGCTTTAGATCTCAATTCTTCTGAAGCAATATGATAGTGTTGTGAGAGGAACAGACCGAAATTTAAGAGTTCATTCACCTCTTCACCTATTTGAAACTAGCACTCATGCCAAAATGGCTTGTTTATATAAGCATTGCGACACCTGACACTATGAATGCTTTGGGCTGTCGAGAGCTACAATGCCAGGTGAAAGTTTAAACAAAGCAGAATAAAAGAATGTGCACACATAGTTTCTTGTGTTCATTGTCAGTATTTTTGTTGAATGTATTAAAGTGAACGAGATTTGAGAATGGGCCAGTCAACCCCCCCCCCAACAATAATTTAACTGGACACTGTACAATACAATTCTGTTAAATTTAAAGTAAAATAGGCTACCAGCAGCTGTGGTAGGCAGAAATGTACCATATTTAAAGTTCACAACAGTTTATATTATTAAATTATATAAACTTGATATATTAACCTTCTGGAACTACAAAAGCCTGCTTTACACTTTAAAATGTATTGTTGTTTAATGAAGGCTGCATGATGACTTAAGTTCATCAAGAGCGGCTCTTCCAAGAGCAATAAATAATACACATGTAGAGACACTAAAGTAATGCAATAAACATTAACTAAACTACATCAAATATAACACAGAACACCACAATGTGCATATCTGGTATTACAAATAAACATAACTGTTAACATAAAATACTATATAATGAAATGGGATTGGACACGCAGGGACTTCCAGGAACAGTAAAATGTGTCAAGGACTTCTGTTTTCATTTTAAGAAGCCATTACCATAAAAGTAAATGTAGCATTGCGTGTAGCATTATTACATTCTTTTACTGTTAAAATGATGGACAATATTGTCAAATTATGCAACAGTGTCAACATATTAGTTAATTGTGTGTATTTCAGATACATAAATGACACTTATTAAATGTCTTATAAGACAAAGCAGCCTTGCATTATATTAGAAAAATCAGTCATTTCCATCACAGAATGATATTAACACATGCATATTTGATATCTGATGGAAACTTTCTCCTGTGATGCGTGTGTCCAATTTTGACTAGTGAGAGTGTGAAAATTATAGTTTAAAAGTCCACAGCGCTAAAAATGCCCATAGTTGACGAAACAGTCAGTAAACAAATAAATAAAAAGCTTACCGGTGCTGCTCCAGTTACCCATATGATTAAACTTTTCTTGTTTGCGGGTACTTTCTTATAGATGTATATGCATTCTTCAATGAAAACCAGCATGGACATTGTGGCCATTATAGTCAACACAGAGAAGAGAACTATGCCAAAGATGTCCAGCTCTGAAGAATAGAAAACAACTATCATCTAAACCATTGGTAGTAAATTATTGTAACAACCAAAATATAATCACCTCTAACCAACAATAATAACTGGGAAGGCTGCAAATAAAAATCAATGCAGTTAGACAAAATTAAATTAATCGGATTGTGCATTCTTTCTTCAAGTATACAAAGGTAATATTTCTTTTATGTAAGCACCATAAATATGAACCCTTCTGTGTCTCAAAATGTTTATTATAATCCTAAAACAGCAATTAATTCCACTTTAGAAAGTGTTGGCAATTGTAAATAACTGTGTAAACAATATGGTAATATCAAATAGTCTCACCCTTACAAAATGTCCCATGGTTACCATAGTTTTTACCAAAATACCACATTTATTGATACAAGTGTAAAACAAAAATAAAATCACATAAGAATTTATACCGTATAAAAGCTTTCAAAATATCTTTTTTTATTTTTATTTTTTTATTTAACTTTTTGTTGGAATATGCGGCATAGCACGACTGTTATATTGTGGCAACTATGGTATTTTGACGGATGCTATGGTTACCATTTTAAGTTTTAAGGCCAAAACAGATACAACTTTTACTAAAATATGCATTAGGGAGCAACTAAATGTATGATACTCACGCATAATAACATCGATTGCGTAGGGAGGATCATGTCTGCATCTCGGATCAAAAAGTGTGTGATTGGACCCGTCCATCTTCACAATAGCTGTTTATTTACAAGATCCAAAAGTAAATCAGTGGAAACCCGAATGTCCAAACCACCGGGTTCTTTCAGCAGTCATGAAAGTGACTGTGGAGATACTAGATTGGTGATTAGTGAATTCTGAGTCTGAACTGCAATAAAGTTACCAGTGTGGATGAATCCTATGAGCACTTGTTAAAAGGGGCCGTCCATCCACTGGGAAGATCATAATGGGTCCTGACCAATTACAATTAGGCTCACATATTCATCCGACGACTGCGCTTGCGCAACATAGTCACACACACACACACACACACACACACACACACACACACACACACACACACACACACACACACACACACACACACACACACACAAACATTGTAGTCAGAAAAAGCCATTTTTACCATGTACTCTAACCAGCTCATTAGCATTGAGGCCATTCAACTCCTGCATATCATAAGAATGTGCATATGTAAGGAGCTTTCTGCACTCAAAAACATTTTAGACAATTTTGTATTTCTTTTTAAGATTTATGCATTTCAATTTCATAAAATTTTAATATTACAACTTAAAATATTTTGTCTTTTTTAATTTTATAAGTTAAAGATGACAAAATTTAATTTAATGTAATTTTGTTATGGATTTTAAATGCGAAAATCTTCAATATATACAGTTGAAGTCAGAAGTTTACATACACTTAGGCTGAAGTAAATGTAGCATTGCGTGTAGCATTTTTACATTCTTTTACTGTTAAAATTATGGACCATTATTATGTCTTAAGTGTATGTAAGTGTATGTTAACCACTCCACAGATTTAATATTAGCAAACTATAGTTTTGGCAAGTCATTTATGACATCTACTTTATAGAATTCTACTGTAATCTTTCCAATAATTGTTTACAGATGCCTGAAGGTACCATGTTCATCTGTACAAACAATAGTATGCAAGTATAAACACCATGGGACCACGCAGCCATCATACCGCTCAGTAAGGAGACACATTCTGTCTCCTGGAGATGAACATAGTTGGGTACAAAAAGTGCAAATCAATCCCAGAACAACAGCAAAGGTCCTTGTGAAGATGCTGGAGGAAACTGGTTGACAAGTATCTACATCCACAGTAAAACGAGTCCTATATCGACACTGAATGGCTGCTCAGCAAGGAAGAAGCCACTGCTCCAAAACCACCATAAAAAAGCCAGATGTCAGTTTGCAAGTGCACATGGGGACAAAGATCTTACTTTCTGAAGAAATGTCCTCTGGACTAATGAAACAAATATAGAACTGTTTGGCCATAATGACCATCGTTATGTTTGGAGGAAAAAGGGTGAATCTTGCAAGCCAAAGAACACCATCCAAACTGGGTGGCAACATCATGTTGTGACTGGTTGTGAAGGGACTGGTAAACTTCACAAAATAGATGGCATCATGAGGAAGGAAAATTATGTGGATATATTGAAGCAACATCTCAAGACATCAGCCAGGAATTTAAAGCTCGTAATGGACAATGTCCTCAAGCATACCTCCAAAGTTGTGGCAAAATGGCTTAAGGACAACAAAATCAAGGTATTGGAGTGGCCATCACAAAGCCCTGACCTCAATCCGATAGGAAATTTGTGGGCAGAACTGAAAAAGTGTGTGAGAGCAAGAATGCCTACAAACCTGACTATCAAACTGTATATACAGTGGATATAAAAAGTCTACACACCCCTGCTAAAATGCCAGGTTTTTGTGATGTAAAAGTACGAGACAAAGATAAATCATATCAGAACTTTTTCCACTTTTAATGTGACCTATAATGTGAACAATTCAATTGAAAAACAAACTGAAATCTTTGTGGGTAATAAAAACTTACAATAACCTGGTTGCATAAGTGTGCACACCCTCTTATAACTGGGGATGTGGCTGTGTTCATAATTAACCAATCACATTCAAACTCATGTTAAATAGAAGTCATTACACAACTGCCATCATTTAAAGTGACTCTGATTAATCACAAATAATGTTCAGCTGTTCTAGTAGGTTTTTCCTGGAGTACTCACATAAATAAGATGGAAGAGAGATGGAAGAAGATTTTAAATGTAATGAGATGTGTTTTAGGTTGTGAATGGGGGGCTGATAGAATGGCACTGTGTGATAAATATAAATTGTACATGCTGTCTTTAGTTTGACATCTAACTCTGTATGTATGTATGTGTGCTTATCACATAATCACACCACATGCACAAAGAGTCCGTGATCTTCATAGATGCTGTTAGATTCTCTTGTCTTATCCTCTCTTGGAATGTTCTGTGCTCCAATGAGCACATACTCCTTTCCTTGAGCTGAATATCTCAGTCGGACATAACAAATATCTAGGACTGCTTGACCTCATATGATTACCGTTCCTGTACTATTCCAGTCAACATTTATTGTCCTTGGCTGTCTCGCAAGTCTTGCTATCACTATACTATTGGCGTTTTTTTGTTCTATGAAAGGTATAAATATTATGCTTGCTGTAATAAACTTTGAGTAGATTGAATAGAAGCAACTGTGTCTTGTCGTTCTTTCTTCTCCCTTCATGAAGTCTTCAGATACGTGGACTCCTGACTGCACTTAGCTAGGAATGCACTGAAAGGGACCGAGGGATTCTTGATGGTAGAGGTGTTGTATTCTAAAACCATTTAGTCTGCAATGATAAGAGCAATAATAGACTATGGATATATGGCTTATGGATCAGCATCTAAATCACAATTAGGAAAACTAGAGAGAATCCAGTCACAAGCATTAAGAATTTGTTGTGGAGCTTATCCTTCGGTAGCAGCATTACAGGTGGAGATGGGAGAGATGCCAATCCACTTAAGAAGGAAGCAACTAATATTGACATACTGGGCAAACTTAAAAGGTCAGTAGGATAATCACCCTTCGAAAAAGGTACTAGATGCATGTTGGGGACATGGGAAAGTGAAAATTAATAGTTTTGGCTGGATTATTAAGGATTTAGTGCAGGATATGAAATTAAACGAGTACAATGTTACCCCAGTGGTAATTTTACCATCAAAACCTCTATGGATCTTACCACAGCCAAATATTGATTTATTCCTATTGGAAGCCAGACAAGACAGGGGTCAAAATGCATTAGAGGCAGAATCAACAAGGGAGTATATATGGACTAAGTATGAAAGGTATATACAGGTTTTTACAGATGCATCTAAAGATCCAGGGAACGGTCAAGTGGGGGTAGCATACATCATCCCAAGATTGAAAGTGGAGGAAGGAAAAAGGGTATCAGATAAAGTTTTGGTGTTTACAGGAGAATTACTAGCAATATTGCTAGCAATTAACAAAATAAAAGATATGGGATTAAACAAAACTCTCATATGTTCATACTCCGCCCTGTTATGCTTTCTGTGTTGGAAGCTCAACAGTCTGAATCTAGACAAGATATATTGATAGAGATTCTTCAGATATTATATATAATGCAGCAGACAAATAAGACAGTTCAGTTTTTATGGGTTCCAGCATATATTGGAGTATCAGGGAATGAGGAAGCAGATAAATTAGCAAAACAAGTAATGGCAAAGGAAAATATAGATATGCATATAATGTATAGTAAATCAGAAATCAAATCAATAATAAAAAAGGAGATAAATCCAATATGGCAATTTTATTGGGATAATGAACAAAAGGGTAGACATCTACATTTAATACAACCTTTAGGAAGAGGAAGGAATTCAGGCGGGAGGAGGAAAAAATAATGTATTTTGTCTAGACTCAGACTGGGACATACAGGACTTAACTCAACAATGTATATAATAGGAAAACACCTTACAGGATTGTGTGATTGGTGTGGAGTTAGAGAAACAGTGGAACATGTATTAATACAGTAACAGATATAAAGAGGAAAGAAATAAACTAACAATTAACCTTAAAGAAGCTTTTAAATCCAGTAAGAGTGGATTGTCTATTAATACAATTTCTGAATAGAACACGGTTAATTGAAAGAATATAGCTAGGCCATAATAGTTTTAGTTTTTTTCTCCCTCCTCCTCTCCATGGGCAGTGATGGACTTGGGGCTGAAATGGAGGAGCTGTGCCACACAGTGCCATTGGAAGCACGAGTCCTAAAAGGTCTGTGGAGAGAACGGAAAGAGTCTCTGATCTGTAACCCACAGTAGATGGCGGTAATGTTCTAGTTTAGAATGCGAGCCGCCAATAAAAAGAAAGAAGATGAAGGAGGATTTTCCTGACATTTTCTTAGTTGCATCTCAGAGCAAAAGCCATGGTCCGCAGAGAGCTTCCAAAGCATCAGAGGGATCTCATTGTTGAAAGATATCAGTCAGGAGAAGGCTACAAAAGAATTTCCAAAGCATTAAATATAACATGGAACACAGTGAAGACAGTAATCATCAAGTGGAGAAAATATGGCACAACAGAAACATCACCAAGAACTGGACATCCCTCCAAAATTGATGAAAAGACGAGAAGAAAACTGGTCAGGGAGGCTTCCAAGAGGCCTAAAGCAACATTAAAGGAACTGCAGGAATTTCTGGCACATACTGGCTGTGTGCTACATGTGACAACAATCTCCTGTATTCTTCATATGAATGGTCTATGGGGAAGGGTGGCAAGACAGAAGCCTTTTCTTACAAAGAAAAACATCCAAGCCCGGCTGAAGTTTGTAAAAACAAACACCAAGTCTCCCAAAAGCACGTGGGAAAATGTGTTATGGTCTGATGAAACCAAGGTTGAACGTTTTGGCCATAATTCCAAAAGGTATGTTTGGCGCAAAAACAACACTGCACATCACCCAAAGAACACCGTACCCACAGTGAAGCATGGTGGTGGCAGCATCATGCTTTGGGGCTGTTTTTCTCCAGCTGGCCTTAGTCAGGATGGAGGGAATTATGAACAGTTCCAAATACCAGGCAATTTTGGCAAAAAACCTTCAGGCATCCGTTAGAAAGCTGAAGACGAAGAGGAAGTTCACCTTTCAGCACGACAAGGACACAAAGCACACATCCAAATCCACAAAATCATGGCTTCACCAGAAGAAGATTAACTTTTGGAATGGCCCAGCCAGAGCCCAGACCTGAATCAAATTGAACATCTGTGGGGTGCTCTAAAGAGGGCTGTGCACAGGACAGATTTGGAGCGCTTTTGCAAATAAGTGCATTTCATGTTATAAAAACCTGTGTAAACCCATAGAGTTCAATTAAAAAAGTTAGTAACCTTACATTTATATATGTAACTCAAGCATAAATTACCCATCACTACATTCCCCTATCACTATAATTCCATGTTGAAGACACAAAAGTTAACTAAATGTGCATGCTAAAAAATGTATCCAATTTATTTTCAACAGAGACTAAATAAATCATACATTTTATAAACATTGAGTTGTGTCATTATTAATATGTATATTAATATTTTTTTTTTACAAATTTTCACTCCTGCTGTGGGGCTTTAGAGGTAACCTCACATATCTATAGAAAGTTTTAAACAATCATGCGTTGGTGATGAATGGTGAGACACCCAGCAAGCCACTTGTGAGTAGCGCTTTACAGACCAGAATCTACCAAACACACGTATGCAGAAGTTTATTCGCTGAAGACTTTATATCTCATCAGAAGCCATTGGAGTCAGAAAATACTTTTGGTGAACTTGCTGAGATTCTCTTGATTCATTATTTAAAGTTATTGTGGTCTTAGTTGTTTAATATTGTTCTGTGGTTCAACAGACCTTGATTTTAAACAGAATTTGGAGCTTAGGTTTTGGTCCCCATTCACTTGTATTAAATTATCCTACAGAGCTGAGATATTCTTCTAAAAATCTTTGTGTTCAGTATAAGAAAGTCATACACATCTGGGATGGCATGAGAGTGAGTAAATGATGAGATCATTAAAATTTTGGGGTGAACTATTCCTTTAACAGTGAGCGAACTCAAAAGTTGTATTCACACGTGTAACAGTTCAAGGTTGGGAGGGGAGATCATAGTGAAGCAAAAGTGTTTAAGCTCCCTAGAGCAATATTGACGCTTCATAGGATGTGTAAAAATATTGGTCTTACAGATATTTGGAGACTTTTGAACCCATCTGGTAAGAACTATATAACGTTTTTCATCAGTCAATAAGATTTACTTTAATAAATATATATATATATATATATATATATATATATATATATATATATATATATATATATATATATATATATATAAAATAAAATAAAAGAAATAATAAAATATATATATATATATATATATATATATATATATATATATATATATATATATATATATATATATATACAGCGGGTGAAATTTTTTTTTTTAAGATTTTTTCAGTAAAAATATTTCCAAAGGTGCTACAGATGTTTGTAACAACCCAAGTAATCCATACATACAAAGAAACCAAAATAAATGAGCTCAGCAAATTAAGTTATGTGTAAAAATGTGAAATGACACAGGGAAAAAGTATTGAACACATGAAGAAAGGGAGGTGCAAGGGAGGTATCTGTTTAGGCTGTCTCAACTCCTTCTGCCTCTTTATGTAATCTCAGACTGACAATGTTCAGTGGGGTGCTCTGTGGGTGGCATGATATCTATTGCTGGGCTCCCCGTTCTTCTATTCTAATCTTTTCTATTTGCAAAAATAGTGTTTGGGAGTCTAACATTTATTTTCCTTTTGACACACTAAAACTGAAGAAATAAATAACTATCTTAAGACAAATGTTTTTGTGAAACATCTTAAGTGCCTAAACCTTTTGCACATTACTGTGTATTATATATATATATATATATACACATACACTCACCTAAAGGATTATTAGGAACACCATACTAATACTGTGTTTGACCCCCTTTCGCCTTCAGAACTGCCTTAATTCTACGTGGCATTGATTCAACAAGGTGCTGAAAGCATTCTTTAGAAATGTTGGCCCATATTGATAGGATAGCATCTTGCAGTTGATGGAGATTTGTGGGATGCACATCCAGGGCATGAAGCTCCCGTTCCACCACATCCCAAAGATGCTCTATTGGGTTGGGATCTGGTGACTGTGGGGGCCATTTTAGTACAGTGAACTCATTGTCATGTTCAAGAAATCAATTTGAAATGATTCGAGCTTTGTGACATGGTGCATGATCCTGCTGGAAGTAGCCATCAGAGGATGGGTACATGGTGGCCATAAAGGGATGGACATGGTCAGAAACAATGCTCAGGTAGGCCGTGGCATTTAAACGATGCCCAATTGGCACTAAGGGGCCTAAAGTGTGCCAAGAAAACATCCCCCACACCATTACACCACCACCACCAGGCTGCACAGTGGTAACAAGGCATGATGGATCCATGTTCTCATTCTGTTTACGCCAAATTCTGACTCTACCATCTGAATGTCTCAACAGAAATCGAGACTCATCAGACCAGGCAACATTTTTCCAGTCTTCAACTGTCCAATTTTGGTGAGCTCTTGCAAATTGTAGCCTCTTTTTCCTATTTGTAGTGGAGATGAGTGGTACCCGGTGGGGTCTTCTGCTGTTGTAGCCCATCCGCCTCAAGGTTGTGCGTGTTGTGGCTTCACAAATGCTTTGCTGCATACCTCGGTTGTAACGAGTGGTTATTTCAGGCAAAGTTGCTCTTCTATCAGCTTGAATCAGTCGGCCCATTCTCCTCTGACCTCTAGCATCAACAAGGCATTTTCGCCCACAGGACTGCCGCATACTGGATGTTTTTCCCTTTTCACACCATTCTTTGTAAACCCTAGAAATGGTTGTGCGTGAAAATCCCAGTAACTGAGCAGATTGTGAAATACTCAGACAGGCCCGTCTGGCACCAACAACCATGCCACGCTAAAATTGCTTAAATCACCTTTCTTTCCCATTCTGACATTCAGTTTGGAGTTCAGGAGATTGTCTTGACCAGGACCACACCCCTAAATGCATTGAAGCAACTGCCATGTGATTGGTTGATTAGATAATTGCATTAATGAGAAATTGAACAGGTGTTCCTAATAATCCTTTAGGTGAGTGTATATATATATATATATATATATATATATATATATATATTATTATTTTTTAATTTTTTTCTCCACAATTTAGAATAATAGTAAAGTCATCAAAACTATGGAATTTAAATAGAACTATGGGAATAATGTTGTGACTAAACCAAATCCAAAATAAATCAAAACTGTGTTATATTTTAGCATCTTCAACGTAGTCACTCTTTGCCTAGAATTTTCCGACATGTACTCTTGACATTTTCTCAACCAACTTCTTGAGGTTTCACCCTGGAATGCTTTTTAAACAGTAATGAAGGAGTGCCCATCTATGTAGGGCACTTATTGTCTGCTTTTCTTTATTATTTGGTCCAAATCATCCATTTCAAAACCTTTTTTTTTTTATTAAATTTGTTTTATAATCAAATAAATTAATATGGTGGCACAATTATATTTTTGTCTACAAAACTAATTTCAAACATTTAAGCATATGCCTTCAGATTTTTAAGATCACTGACATTTCAGTCAAGTGTTTCAAAACTTTTGACCAGTAGTATATATATAATTTCTATTTTGATGGGGTAGTTACCATTATTTTATTGTAGTACCTGTATTTTGGGGTAAAATACGGTAAATAAAATCAATAAAATCAAAATAAAATGGCCTCAATGATAAAGAGCTGGACAGAGTACAGGGTAAAAAACAGCCCTTGACACTGTGTGCGCGTGTGAATAAACACACAATGTTGTAAAGGCAGAAAGATGGGCAGGAATTTATAAAAGGACATTTATTGTTACTTGTTACATATAGGCATACTTTATTCACAAAATATTCATGTCAAAATGAAAAAATATGACATTCTTTGCACATTAACATACACATTTTAAAAGATATAATACAAAATAAAATGATATCCTCCAAGTTTGCACATCAGTAGATCAAACATGTAATTGTTCTTGACATGTAGTTAAACACAAGTTTTTTATTTGGATTGTAACCAAAAACTAAAAATAAGAAGGAAAATAAAAAAAATAAAAATCAGCAACAGTTGCTCTATAATAATATCATTATGGCTTCATGTGTACTTTTGCTTTATTTAAAATAAAAAACAAAAATGTGTTTGTTGAAAATAAAAGAATGGTTTTAATACATGCTTTGAGGCAGAACTGAGCTGCATCAATTTTCAATTCATATGAGAAGGCATTTCAAAAGAGCATTATGTATCACAAGGACCTTAACAAAACAAAAACCAGCTAGACCAGAAAAGCTTCAACTTGCTGCAAGAGGAGGTTAGAGTGTGCTAACAAAGTTGATGTATTAAATGCTTTGTTTTACAAACTCAAAGTGAATTCAATAATTAAGATTTTCTCAGCACTGAAACATCACAAATGTCTGCTTAATGGGATAGGTCACTCAAAATAAAAAATTGGCATCATTTATTCACCCTCATGTCATTCTAAATCCAATTGATTTTCATTCTTCCATGGAGCACCAAAAAAAAAAGTTAGTCAAAATGTTAACCTCAGTCACCATTCACTTAATTGCTATTTTGTTTTTCTCTAAACATTGAAAGTGAATGGTGATTGAGGTATTCAAGTCAAGTTGTCATTTTTATTTGCATAGCACCTTTCACAACACAACATTTCAAAGCAGTTTTTCAGAAAATCATGCATTAACAGAAAATGAAACTGTAATATCTATAATGTCTTTAGAGTCATCATTGTGTAGTTTGATAAAATATGATTGTGAATTATGTTTAAAAATAAGTAATTAAATAATAATTATATTAATAACCCCAGTGAGCAAGCCGATGGCGACTGTGGCATGGAACACAAAACTCCATAAGATGTTTCTTAATGGAGAAACATAACCTTGGGAGAAGCCAGACTCGCTGTGGGGCCAGTTCCCCTCTGACTAACATCATGAATATAATGCCAATATTACTTATGTATAGTGGTTATAAAATGATTAAACTAAGTGTTAAGGGTCAGTGTTTAAACAAAAGATTTTGTAAGAACTGTAAGATAAATGACTAATGTCTTTGAAGTTCAATTCAGTTCATTCATTTTGTCTAACATCTTAGAAGGAAAATAAGTCATAGAGGGTTTGACTCTTGAGCGTTAAGTTTTATTATTGGGTGAGGTATCACTCTCACACTCCACTCTGGTGATACTTAAATCTTACCAGTTTCCCAGAAATCTCAATCCAGTTTCATGTGGGGAGATGTCATATCCTCTTTTTAATGTTGTATTTACCCGTTTTACAGGTAAGTTGACACTTAACCATTTGACACTGATTTTTATAAAGTTCAACAGCAAATCCATCAAACACTCTACAAAAGCAACACTCTGGTGCCTGCTTGCATGCATCTCTTGATTTGTCAATGCAGCTCTTCTATACTTCAGATAACAAACAAGCACACAGGGCAGCAATCACAGCGGTTCACTTCCTAACACATAAATACACATCTGGATCTCCAAACATAATTTCCCAAGCTCACGCAACAGTCACAGTCACTGTGTTCCACGCTGGCCCATGTTTACAACAAATATAAACGCACAAAAATAACTAATCACTTTTACTGCTTTACCAAAGCACTTGCTAAAAAAAAGGATATTCTGAATCTAAATCCAAAAACAGCAATAAACAACATGTAAGTATAGAAAAATAGAAAGACAAAGAGAAACACAATGCATTGAGAAATTAGATTAATGTATAGTCTGATGATCCAATACCAAAGATGACTGACTCTGCGATACTGTATTTATACTGTCATGTTGTAAGTGCCACCAGTTCTAATACTGCAGGAGGAACCTACAGCGATTAGTGGGCTTCACACCACAGCAGTGTCATTTGGTTTCCAAGGTAATACTCACCACACTGTGACAGCAGAGAGGTATTACTAACATTTTGTAAACATAGGGCTATGGTATTCAGCCCTTTATTTGGCATATGTTAGGTGGCCAACATGTGCACAACATTTCACACCAGAATCATCTCAGAACAATGAAAAACTAATAAAAACATAAGTCAACATACAAATGGAGCAGCTTAAGAATATACAAGGATTGTTTCAGTCTTCTGCAACAATCTCTTTAGACTCTTTAAAAAGTGTGAATGCACCATCTTGTGCTCTGCAATGTTCTTTAACCCTTTAACTGAAGCTATCAACACTTATTCTGTGGCACAAAGGATTCTAGTCCAGCTCAGTTAGACCTTTCCCTTTGTACAGATCCAGAACAGAGCCAGTGTTTTGTCTGTTTTTCCATTGCCCTCAATTAAACAGCAGTTGGTGCAAGACCATGGCAGCTGAATGGGGTAGACTGAGGAGAAGCACTGGTACATTTCTTCAACACATAGGGGAGAGTTTCAAAAACTCTCATGCATGGTTGAGAAGTCTTCTAGGCCTGTGCAACGAAACAGTTTTCTGTGCAAAAAATGGATGCGAGTACAGCTATTACAGCTGAATGGGGACTGAGAGTAATTTTACAGACTGTAATGGAGTGATTTGGGTCTTTCCACAAGCAATGGATGTAGGAAAATGTTTAGGAGCATTCCGAGAAAAGAGCTGTTTAAGGCATCAGTTTTGATTACTATGATTCTCCTCAACAGTCCCCAGTACTGGGAGTCAAAGGCATGGAGGACTCACCCTTGCCCAGCTTGAGTCCTAGGGAAGGGAAGGGAAGGAAATGAGATCAGCAACCGCATACATATTCAAAAGGCAATCCACCAGTCAGGGTAAAATGATCTTACCTGGCTATGACTCAATGGAGATAGTGATGGCCTCACTTTCATCTGAAAAGCAAGATGAAGGTTAATTCTCAGATGTTTTCAACTTTCGCCTGCTTTACTGGAGCAGTGATGTCATTTCGAAGCATACCTGGCTTTAAGACATCTATCTCTTTGTGATCTTCTTCACAGTGGTAATTGTTGCCGAGCAGATGGTTTTGTAATTCACTTAAAGGGTTGCATTTCTCATCAGAACTATCTACAGCACTGAAGGGATGAACCACACAGAGAGTTACAACTAGGATAGAATTTGGATTTGCACAAACATTGCCCCCTAATGGTGATAGATGAAATGGCAGCTCACCCTTTATCCAAGCCTTCAGGCTGCAGACAATCAGTGGGCTGCTCTGGATCACAAGTGACCAAACGTGTAGAAAAAGAGAGGCCATCTCCCTGACTTTAACAGATAAATAAACAATTATTTTCCTTTCAATGTATTTTTTCTAAGGCTGTTGATTCAACGTGTTAATTAAGTGTGATTACAAAAAACAAAACAAAAAAAAAACACAATTAACCCAATTTATCAACCCCCCTGACTGTATGTGAATTCCATAATACGGGATTTTCCTACCAAAGGAGCCATTCTAGCTTGAATTACCACTTTCATGTTTTTGCGAGTACCAGTCAGCATGGGGCAGTCAGCACAATTCCAGCTGTACAAGTAACACAATTTTGCAGGCAACAAACTTATGGTTGTAGGACTTGGAAAAAATATCGTAATTTGAACAATCTCGATATTGATTCTTAAATCCCAAGAACGATCTTTTATTCTATGCTCAACCCTCTACTACAATGAGAGAAAATCACTTGTATTTGCAACCAAATTCAGCACCAACGGAATAAAGTTTCGGATTCGCCACTGACTGGTAAATCTTCAGATTTCACTCCCCAGTGATTGTGTAGTATAGTGGTAAAGAAGTTCAGCACCATGTTGAGTGTGGTTAGACTCATTCAGTGTGTGCCCAAAGACAAGATACAAAATGAGACAATGAATCCATTTGTTATTGAATAATGTTTTTTTTACCCTTTCTGTTTTTTAGTCAGATGTTGATCAAAAACAACAAAAAATAAACATTTAATTCTAACTCACGTAAAGCACGGCTGAGGTAAAGCCATTCGAGTCCATCCTCGTTATTAGGTGCTCATTTACAGATGCTTGACAGAAATGCCGGTTTTCATCAAATCAATGTTAATACTTTTAAATACTACAAATTATGCAATTTAAATATAATGTATGCAATATAATGCAATATAATATCATATTTAATAGTGGAATACATGGATTTGTTCATTTTTAAAACGTTAAAATGTGACCAAAATTATGGAAAACTATGTAAAATATAATTCGTAAAATGTATGTTAGTATGTTAGTTAGAATGTTCCTTGTATAATTAACAAGAAAATGTATTTAATACATAAGTAAAATGTACTTTATAACTGAAATATACCTATATGAACCGATCTCAAACTGAAATCATTTGATTAAAAGTTTTAATCGATTGACAAACCTAATTTGTCCATTAACATTTTATCTTATTTCGACAAACCAACATTTACAATAAAGATGTTTTAAAAATTGTAATTTAACTTTAAATCACTGAAGTGGTGCTGGCCCATGCAAAATTCGCCACATATTGTTATGTGGCTGCTAGTGTGTTCACATTGGTTACTATGTTGTTACTAGGGTGTTCTGGCTGGCTGCTAGGTGATTGCTTACTGTCCCAAGTCAAATAGGCCTATGCCACGTCTCTGATATTCGCATCCATAGATATGACTGGGGTACCTCCTTCAATGTGAGTCTATTTAATTTTTTCGAGCGTTGTGTAGGCCTTTTTGCACTTCCGCGTTCCTCGCTTCCGAAGGTGTCCCTCGCAGGGTAAACTTCCTTCCGGTATCAACAATGGCCACTAAAAAGTGACCAAGATCTGCTGAAATCAAAGTCTTCATACAAATTAAATAGCGTGTAAATGTTTGATTTGAGTTTTTACTTTGTTGCCGACTCTACAGAGAACTTAATGACAACTTTGAGGAAGGCATAACGTGACTGAATCCAGCATATTCAGTGAGAAATTCAAGCTGCTACTTGCTGTAGACTACACCAGTTATAAATAACTTGTGAATTTGCTGTGTCTGTTTGGGTTGGCTCTGCATTATCGCAAGTGAAAACAGCATGATATGTGTGGAGAAAATCATCAGCAGCCTGCTACCTCCCTTTATAGCTCCAAAATGAGAAGCAGTGCATCTGATCACTCACACCATAAACTCTTTCATAAACAGGGACACTTCTGTCATCTCTCTCTCTGAAATTTCATCTCATTTGCATGCTTCTGTCACCATCGTAATAAAGTTAATGTTCGATAAAATTAATGTTCGAGTCGACATTCGGTATAATATTTATTAAACTCTGTGTTTTTCAAATCATGAAGCCAAACCAACTCAGATATACGGGTTCATCTGCCCTTTAATAACACACGGCTCAAATGTCAAAATAAGATTTTTTTTTTTTACTGTCATTTTATCATCCTTATAAATAAAATAATGGAAACACGACTGTAATGTTCAGGAAAAACATCCATTTCGTGAATGTTTATTTGTGACAAGTTTTTATATTCTTCAAATTTTTTATACTTTTTTGATAAAATGTAGCTAATATTCTTACGCTCTTAAACTGTAATGCTCTTATGGCTCATCATCATCATCTTAAAGTCTGTAAACCTGCACTGTAATATTCGATGTAGTGCTCAATTCCATGTTATGAACACACTGTTGTTATAATTAGTATTAAATGCATTGTTTATTTTCAGCACATAAACTCAAAAGAGACTGCAGGCCTGAATTGCCAAATCAGTTAGGAAAAGATGAAAAATGATTTCTGTTATATTATGTTTTGACTTGTTGGAAAACATACCACACAGAAGAGGTAAGAAGCATAATTTTCAGTTATAACAGCAATAGCACATCCCTCCTCGACAAGCCTCGTGATGTGAGGTATCGTTCGTGTCCGTAGCACAAATTGTGCAGGATGAGTTACCCACCACGATTCCTTCAAATCCCAGGCCATAAACCATCAATAATATAGTAGGGATGCTTGTCTAAGCAAGCACCACTAATAAAAATACTTTACTTTTCAGATTCACCTTGTAAAGACAGGAAGTATCCAGTATTTTTTATGGTCCCCAAACACCTGAGCAATGTTCTTGCAAAAGCCCAGGGAGAATCCATTTTTATCAGGGCCATTTCTGAAGACCGGGGCTCTGAACGCTTCTGGATATAAAGGAAAATCCAAAGGTTTAAAATACACAGATACATGACAAAAAAAAAAAGGATGGATTACTCTCCAACAAAATCAGCATCCAGTCTGTTTTCCAAACTAAAATATAGAGGTTGATGGGAAAACAAGCAGGAAATTGCTTCAAAGACTTCAACACATGGACATTTGAATAACCAGTCTGCCAAAATCTGAACAAGGTCTATCTTGCACACAGCAAGCCCACTACTGTTGCTATGGTAACTACACCGAGCAAAATCTACAAGGATGACTGCTTTGCATTCACAAAGCTTTTCGCTATATTAGAAACATGTATCCATCTAGGCATGTGGAAAACAGCAGAGAGAGGTGAGTATGGTCAGGTGTGTTACCTATGGTGGACCTGTTTTTTCCCACAAGCCACAAGTGGTAAGTGAAGAGTGAAAGTATGCTGATGCAGAACATGGCCGCCACAAAAAAGAGAAACAAGACATGGAATTTGGCGTGAGACTCTGGCAGGTCACTCTGAGAGGGGGGAGAGAGAAAGTAGAACCGTAAGACAAGCATCAACAACGAGCGAGACATGGGCACAACCTGACAGGTACAATAGGGTCACGGGGGTTCAAACGAAACCCAAAAAATAACATTGATCTTAACCTAATGCAATAATTCTGACACGCTTACAGAACACAACACGTGAGGGATTACCTTTGGACAATTCTCTGCTGATTTCCTCCGACAAAGCTTAGTGCAAACAGAGACAGACTGTTAGACACAAGGAGAGGACAGTGGGAGAGCAGAAGCTTATCAGACACAGAAAGACACAAGCAAGCAGGGACAACAAAGACCCCGTTTACACCTGGAATTAACATGCGTTTCGGGGGATCTATTCACAAGTGGTAAGCCCTAAATACAGGTCAAAACGGGGTATAAAACATTTTGTGATTGGATCAGAAAAACCACATACGCAGGTAGACAAAAACGCATGTGACCGCATAGCATTTGAGGTGTAAATACTAATCCTTAGGTCTTGCCAGACCACGTGATCGGATCATCTGAGAAACATCTTTAGGTGTAAAAAAAAAACAGGTGTAAAAAGGAGTGTATACACACCCGGTCCCTTATCAGGCTAATTAATCCTCCGAGAGGGATAAAGGCCGACTGAGGAAGGTGGTGCGACGAGAGAGAGATTGTTTACGGTCAGCTGACAGTCATGTGTGTGTTTGTGTCTTTTGTTTATTTCTCCATTAAAATATTATTTGTATTGTCAAGCCGGTTCTCGCCTCTTCCATTCCCATATATCCCTTTACAAGGGGCGATGAGAAAAATGGTGTGGAAAAGCACCAGTGGGCTAAAGCGAGGATAAAAATAACCATCCGACCAAAAACTCCAAAATAGAACATTCATATACATGCACAAGAGATTACAGAACTTCTTTGGAATGCCTGATCTAAACATGCAACAGACCATGTGACACACACATATCTGAATTTCGGTTAAAGGAATAGTTCACCCAAAAATGAAAATTAACTCATTTACTCACCCTTATGCCATCCTGGATGTGTATGACTTTCTTTCACCTGCTGAACTCATATGAAGATTTTTTAGAAGAATCCCTCAGCTCTTTTGTTCCATACAATGCAAGTGCCAAAATTCTTAAGCTCCAAAAAGCACACAAGTCAGCATTTAAGTAATCCATAAAACAGTGGTTAAATCAATTTCTTCAGAAGCAATATTGGCAATATGTGGGTGAGAAAAAGGTCAGTATTTAAGTCCTTCTTTTACTATGAATTAACCTCCATGTATATTGCCCACTACTGGGCAGGGAGAAATATTTCTAGCAAAAAAGGACTTCAATATTGACCTGTTTCTCACCAACACCTATCATATCACTTTTGAGGACAAGGATTAAAACATTTAAGTCATATGGATTACTTTTATGATGCCTTTGTGTGCTTTTTGGAGTGTCAAAATGATGGCACCCATTCCCTTGCATTGTATGAACCTACAGAGCAGAAATATTCTTCTAAAAATCATAAATTGTGTTCTGCAGAAAACATTTATTCATACACACCTGGAATGGCATAAGGGTGAGTAAATTGTTTTAGAATTCTCATTTTTAGGTGAACTATCCCTTTCATACAGGAACACCACTAAATAAATCACCGCTCTAAACATAACATTTGTTATCAAAATTCAAGTATAATTGGGTGAAGCGGTGTGCCAATTTTTGCACACTTTTTCTATTTTGTGCTTGACATAGTATGCAGTCATGAAAGCATTGACCACCATTTTAAATGCATATTACAACCAGATGTAAACAATGATGACTCACGGATCTTAATACCAAGTGTAAACAATTTTAGAGAATACTGGGCAGCTGAAAAAGATAGAACAACATTAACAAAGTAATGAGGGCAGCAGAATGGATAGGTTGGGGTGAGCAGAGGCAGGTAGATGGGAAATATACTGACAGTTATGACACTGAAAAGACAAATATGTTTGGTGCATCATATAGTGAATGGAGGAAATGCAGACAGAAAATCCCTGATTTATAATGGGAGATCCCAAGTCCACCTATATATATAACATATAATGACTTACCTTTATGCTAAACAATATGGCAGTAAATAGGTTTTTGTACAAGGAAGTACTGTAAACAAATGAGTATGATGAAAAGGTGATTAAACTACAGCAGGATCTACTCACTGTCCAGAACTTTATGAAGTATTGGAGGACAGAGGCTGCAATGAATAAGCAGTAAACAAGCGAGTATGTCAGGAACAAGATGAAGAACTTGTAGTTGGAGAAACCCACACAGTTATTCACCCTGTAAAAAAGGAAGATGTGAGCATGGCATTCTATACAGTAAATAAAGCCTAATGTAGATTGTATAGTGTGTCAATCAACATTATAATCCTATATATATATATATATATATATATATATATATATATATATATATATATATATATATATATATACACACTCACCTAAAGGATTATTAGGAACACCTGTTCAATTTCTCATTAATGCAATTATCTAATCAACCAATCACATGGCAGTTGCTTCAATGCATTTAGGGGTGTGGTCCTGGTCAAGACAATCTCTTGAACTCCAAACTGAATGTCAGAATGGGAAAGAAAGGTGATTTAAGCAATTTTGAGCGTGACATGGTTGTTGGTGCCAGACGGGCCGGTCTGAGTATTTCACAATCTGCTCAGTTACTGGGATTTTCACGCACAACCATTTCTAGGGTTTACAAAGAATGGTGTGAAAAGGGAAAAACATCCAGTATGCGGCAGTCCTGTGGGCGAAAATGCCTCGTTGATGCTAGAGGTCAGAGGAGAATGGGCCGACTGATTCAAGCTGATAGAAGAGCAACTTTGCCTGAAATAACCACTCGTTACAACCGAGGTATGCAGCAAAGCATTTGTGAAGCCACAACACGCACAACCTTGAGGCGGATGGGCTACAACAGCAGAAGACCCCACCGGGTACCACTCATCTCCACTACAAATAGGAAGAAGAGGCTACAATTTGCAAGAGCTCACCAAAATTGGACAGTTGAAGACTGGAAAAATGTTGCCTGGTCTGATGAGTCTCGATTTCTGTTGAGACATTCAGATGGTAGAGTCAGAATTTGGCGTAAACAGAATGAGAACATGGATCCATCATGCCTTGTTACCACTGTGCAGGCTGCTGGTGGTGGTGTAATGGTGTGGGGGATGTTTTCTTGGCACACTTTAGGCCCCTTAGTGCCAACTGGGCATCGTTTAAATGCCACGGCCTACCTGAGCATTGTTTCTGACCATGTCCATCCCTTTATGGCCACCATGTACCCATCCTCTGATGGCTACTTCCAGCAGGATAATGCACCATGTCACAAAGCTCGAATCATTTCAAATTGATTTCTTGAACATGACAATGAGTTCACTGTACTAAAATGGCCCCCACATTCACCAGATCTCAACCCAATAGAGCATCTTTGGGATGTGGTGGAACGGGAGCTTCGTGCCCTGGATGTGCATCCCACAAATCTCCATGAACTGCAAGATGCTATCCTATCAATTTGGCCAACATTTCTAAAGAATGCTTTCAGCACCTTGTTGAATCAATGCCACGTAGAATTAAGGCAGTTCTGAAGGCGAAAGGGGGTCAAACACAGTATTAGTATGGTGTTCCTAATAATCCTTTAGGTGAGTGTATATACACACAGTTTAATCATTTTTAATATATTATAGAATGAGGTCTTCAAACTTTTTCAGGACAAGACCACTTGGTTGATAGAGAGATGGTGCTGGGAGTCTGGGACCCCATGTTATTAGTATGGCCTATAATTATATGGGTATAGTACCACATGAAAGCATTTAAACCAAGGTTAGAAATTAAGGGAGGCTTGAGGCAAAAATGCCACTGAAAGTTACAAAATTGTTTCCATAATTTAAAATGTTAGGGCATAAAAATGCCCTCATAATGAATTCCTTTGTTTTTGTGATCTGATACAGGTCTTCGTAATCTATTCTGATATAGGTCTTAAAAGGAATATTCCACATTCAATACAAGTTAAGCTTAATCAACTGCATTTGTGGCATGATGTTGATTACCACAAAAATTAATTTCGACTCCTCCCTCCTTTTCTTTAAAAAAGCGATAATCTGGGTTACAGTGAGACTCTTACAATGGAAGTGAATCGGGGCCAATTTCTGAACATTAAAATACACACTTTTATTTTTTTTACCTCATTCACTTCCATTGTAAGTGTCTCACAGTCACCCAAACATTTGCTTTGTTTAAAGGAGGGAGGGCCAAATATACTTTTTGTTGATAATCAACATTATCCCACAAATGCTGTCGATTGAGCTCAACTTGTATTGAACCCAAACTATCCCTTATTATTCTATTCTAGGCCTACTTGTACATTTTATCTGTTGTCACGTTTTTTGATATAGTAAGAAAACAATTGCTCTCATAAAGGCCAAATATGCCCCGATTGCCCAGTAATTGTAAAGTTAATTATTGACACTGATTTACACATACTTTGTTATGATGCTTAGACTCCAAAGTCATTAAAAATGTTATTACTTTAGTACAGAGTCATATATTTGTATATTTCCATTTGAGTTAATACTGAACTGAAACTTTCTTGTCTTTGGTTGAGGTTAAATTAATATTGTATTTTTGTTTAATGCATATTTTCATTTTATAACAAAAAATTTAACATCATAAACCTCCATGTCAATACCCCATTTTTCACTCACCATGGACAGTGATGATCCATCTTCAGAACACACCTGTTTGTAAGCAAGTAATGAAGTGTGAGATCTTAAGCATTAAAATTTAGTTAAAAAAAAACCCACACATACACACATACATACATATACATATATATATATGGGGAGACACACTCACATGTCACATGCAGAACAATGATGACATCTGTCTGGTTTGATCACTTGGCAGCGGTCACAGTAACGGATAGCTACAAAGTGAACATAGCAAAAAATCTAAATTAACATTTGATTTGATATAAATTTTACAAACTATGACGTATTGGAAAAAATGTCTCTTCATGTATTTCCAAAATGAGATGTTATGTTTATTAGCAAAGGACTAATGACTAGTTTTTTTAACAGGTCAAATTAACGGACTGTAAACAGGAAATTTTCTAACAGATTCAACTTAATCCTGGTTAATAGCAACTCTGTGCATTATTCAAAATATAAAAAAACCTCTCAGTCAATACAGAGATTTAAAATGCCAATCCAGGCCATGAGGGGATGATCTCTAACCTCCAGCTGCTGTGTGGGTATAGAGGGGCAGACTGCTGGCCACTCTTTTCAAGATCTCCTGCTGAGTCTCTGGCCGTTGTTCCTTCTCATACTGCTCCTTCTCAGCTTTGGGTAGACAAAACTGAGAAACACAGTATACAAACTCAACTCCCCATGTGACAAATCAGCAGTAGGAAACCCAGCTTGTTCATTCAATAAAATTGTGGGTGAAAATTGTACACAAACAAATATTTATTCCATGGAAAAATGATTGTTTTGTACATTTATTTAGTATAATTTAATGATAATATATCAGCCTTTATTGTATGCATATCACCAGTGTGGCATGTTATCGTGGGCTGCATGTGCAAAACAAATACAAAACTGATTTATACTTGCTGTACCTCTTTGGAAGGGTTGGCTGGTCTTGTAAAAATTGTTTTCCAGTAAGACCACACAAACATGAAGAATGACAGGTGAAAGACAACCAGGTAGATGACTGCAAGAGAGAGAGAGAGAGAGAGAGAGAGAGAGAGAGAGAGAGAGAGAGAGAGAGAGAAGTCAAAGAGAAGATATCAAGTGCATAACCTCGCAGAGAAGTCTGCCAGAAACAGTCCAAGTATAAATCTGTCACTCCAGAGCTGTTTACTGAAGCAGTCTGACTGTGTGGGACAGCCTGCAGTCAGCACAAATTCAGATGGTATAAAGCCATAATAGCCTAAACTCTGACAACTGTGCCAATGTTACTTTTCAAACAAACTGCTATTATTTATCTGGGACCTTTGAAAGAAGAGTTAATTCTTCATGGTATAATGTAGGCCTACATTAAAGACGTTTATGGTGTGAGAATTCATGAAGATAAAATAAGTAATTTACTCACTTTTTTCACCAGTGCTGGGAATTGTAACTGCAGAGGTTGGAGAAACAGAAAAAAAAAAAAAAATAGATAGAATTGTATCTAGATTGTACAGAAGATTGTATAGTAGATATGACTTGTAGCACTTCTGTATTGTTATTTGGCAAGTGTGACAAACACGTCTCCATTCAAACGTGCCCAAAAATACCAACTGAAAGATTGTCTCACAGAGAGGTAAAGAATTAAAAATTATGAAAGCAATTTTCCCCATATATAAAAGGTGTTTTATGAGATTATTTCTTAAATGAAATCAACAACACGATCTAAATATTTCAAAAATCCTAGACAGTGAATAAACATAGCGAAGCCCTTCTGGACACGTCAAGAAACATTTAATAGGTTTCCTACTGTAACTTTATAAAAAATACTTTTCATAAAAAACTAAATATAGGGGGGCTAAATATAAATACTAATTTGCATATTGAACAGAAATGAACTGTAAACCAAACAAATAAGGGAATGAGCTTGATGGCAAGTTTTCCTCATTTTTTTGGACATTGTATTATACAACATACATTTCGCACCAACATCACGGGCCTCGCTGTTTTGTTGTTTTTCCCTATCTAAAATCAATAAGCTAATTATCCAGATCATTCATTGCTATTTCAGTTCAATGACTTCAGGTCGGCACGTGCCGTACAGGTATTGATAATAATAAAGCGCACTTACATATACACAGCTCCACCACGTAAGCATAATAAGACCAGCACACCACTAAAGCGATAAATATAACCGGTATCCATGCCAGACCCCTCTGGCAGCATCTCAGTACATTTGTAGGCGCCATCTTTCTTCCTTGACTACAAAAAGACGGGGATAGATGGGTGAGATCCGTCCATTCGTGCCACACATCCCTGGTCGGCTAGGCCCCGCCTCTCATTTCAGTGACAAGTCAGGTTTTGAATCCTATTGCTGCTGAGAGGTTGGCTCATGAATATTAATGACGTTACGTGATATTCACTCAGGAGGCCCGATTTGCTGAATTGCAGATGTTGATAAACAGGCTATAGTCTACTGACAAATAATCGAATCGTTTATTAATATCAATTATCTTTCGAGACTTTCATAGTACAATTCGTAATTTTGCTCCCAGTCCAGACAGACATCCAGACGGGATTACAGATTTGTGTATGGTTGACTTGCTTGCTTACAATAAGGTTAAACTACAAAACAAACCAGTCTGACAGGAAACCAAAAGAAAAAAGAAACAAAGGCTCCCCCCAGTTTTTCTTTTTTCAAGAACCTGTTTGTTATTCCATATTGAAAGGGCCACCTTTATCAAATGCATCTTTTACCAAACACCAATGCCCAAGATTATTTTGTTCAAATAAAAGTGACAAAACACTGTCATGGTCGCTTTCTTTTAATAATAAACGCCTCTGATGTCGAAAAATACTTGTTTGCACATTTTTTGCTTGAGTATAGAAAAACATTTCACTATTTGGTAATGAAAACAAAAAGTCAAACAAATGGGTTATACAAACTTTGTTCTTTTCATACAGGTTGACATCTATTTGGTGGAATCTACTTTGGATGAAATGAAACATTTACAATCACAAAGCATGTGGATGAAACGTTACAAACACAGGTAAACTCAGTTCATGAATATCTTCAATACCAAGAGCGTCTACATTGAAATACCTTCACAGGTTTTCTGTGCAGGACAGCATACACTGCATTAGCTCTTATGCAATTCATCTGACACTGGTCAGGTTTTGCTAATACAATCTTTTGTTCTTCCAAGATATCACTGTAGTCGATGGTAAACAAATATAGAGAACAAAGCACAGTCAGAAGTGTAAAAGGGAAAACCAAACAGAACATTCTCAAATATCCCTTAATGACCAACAAAGAATATATACATGTACGTACACACACACCCACCCACACCCACTCTTAACCTCGTGATATTTCCTTTTATCCTCATTCCAAAATGCTGTTTTATCTCTTGCCCCTCTTGTTGCCCACTGGTGGCTTTTTGAGCTGTAGCAGTGGCCCACCTGTCCCAAAACCAGGAGTCTGTGTGTTGGAGACACCAAAAGTCAGCCCAGCTGATGCATTGATGCCTGGGTTGCTAAAGTTGAAGCCTGAAGTGTTGGAAGTTCCAAACCCTGAGAAGAAAAGAGATGTTAAAATACAAACGGTAAAAATCTCTCAAATTATCTCAACTTTTGCTGCTACCCAAAAGCATTATTGTGCATAACAATACACAAAACATGCAAATTAAACAATCAAAAGGAGCATTTTAAATGCATATGCAGTCCTTGGCTATAAAATTATTATTATTATTTTATTTTTTTTTAAATCTGTCACTATTTACTCACCCTGATGTTGTTCCAAACCTGATATTACGTAGAATGTTTTCCTTGGTCACCCTTCACAAATCGATGCAATGAAAGTGAATGGTGACTGAGGCTAACATTCTGCCAACATCTCCTTTTGTGTTCCAAGGAATTAATAAAATCATCCAGGTGTGGAACGAAACGCGGGTGAGTAAACGATGACAGAATCACAGTTAAGATAAAATGGGAGAAAAGGGTGATTACAATAGAGGGGGAGGCAGTTAGTAATGGTTAGTGTTAATGAAAAGCAGGGAAAATGGAGGAGGGTGCTCAAGAACACACCTGCGCTCAGGCTCCCTCCAGATGGCTTGCTAGAGGAAAACCCAAACGACAAACCTCCTGTTGCCACGCCCCCAAACCCAGGGCCGCTACCAAATGCTGCCGAGAGACAGAGGTGGACTTTTAGCTGCTGCTAATAAATATACAACATAGTCAAACTCTCAGTCACAGGGCAGGGGAGTGGGGGGGCAGGAATGAGTGATGAGTTACATTTAAGAGAGTCAAATTTATTTAAGAAACAGTTTACCCAAAAATGAAAATTCTCTCATCATTTACTCACCCTCCTGCCATCCCACATGTGTATGATTTCCTTCCGCTTAGCACAAACAAATATTTTTTAGAAGAATATCTCAGCTCTGTTGGTCCATACAATGCAAGTGAATAGTGACCAAAATGTTAAGCTCCAAAAAGCACATGAAGGCAGCATAAAAGTAATCCTTAAAACACCAGCGTTTTAATCAATGTCTTTATAAGCAATATGATCGGTGCTGCAGATATTTCTAAATCAAATTTAAGACCTTTTTCCAAGACCTGAACAAATAAAATTAACACCGTATCTCTATACCAAAACACAATCTCAAAATAAATCATGCATCACAGACTCTTACTTACACAGGCAGGGCCACACATTCAACATGGCCTTAACATTGCTTATCAGTAAACAGAGTAGGACATATGCAAGTTGAAAATACTCAAACCTATTTTTATATGATATATATGTGGAAAACATGTCTTATGTACCATTATATAAATAAATACAACTTAGGTCAACCGATATAGATATTGGATGGTTGTTGATATGATAATGTGTTGAAAGGCAATTAATCTGCCAATAGATTTTAAAATTGGTAGTCTATATTGAATGTTCTTTCCTTTCTGTGATGGGGAAGGTCAGACAGAGGCTAGAAGAGTCCAGTTTGAATTAATTTCCAGATGCATTTTATTGTGCAACTAAAATACCAATAACCAGTTCATAGCAGGGAACCTTTAACTTTAAAGGCTGAAATACACCCGGGACTCTTATTTTGATATGTTTGCGGTTCACTGCTTCCAGATATAACTCTACATTCAAACAGCCGTTCTAAGTGCTTTTCTGTGCTAAGAGTTCTCTTTGTTTGGCGATCCACATTTTTATACACCTCACCACCTACTGGGAATGGAGAATTTATAGTAAAAAAAGGACTTCAATATTGATCCGTTTCTCGCACACACATATAGTTTCTGAAGACATGGACCAAACCACTGGAGACGCATGGATTACTTTTATGCTGCGTTTGTGCTTTTTGGAGCTGGCAAAAATTCACTTGCATTGTATGGACCTACAGAGTTGAAACATTCTTCTAAAAATCTTTGTGTTCAGCAGAATAATGTCATACACATCTTGGATGGCATGAGGGCGAGTAAATGAGAGAATTATAATTTTTGGGTGAACTACCCCTTTAAGAATAAAAATACAAATTATCGAAAGAGGAAAATAAATTACAGGTTTTAAATAACCTAACAAATGAAAACACTGATCTCTGCATTATCTCGTTTTGCCTCATATCTCACGCCACGCCCACAATAATACGTTTTAGGTTAAAAACACGTTGATTTTGCTATATTGACAGCTCTCAAACACACTGAAACAGAGTTTTCCTCCACCGACTTCGCTCTCGAATACCACATACTTGTATTAATGTAAAAATGTATTAATGTGTACGTGGCCTCAGATGGAAAGTGAAACTATAAATTCTGTGCCACTAGCATCTCCAAAACAGAACCACAAACATATTTAGTTTTCAAACAGGTTTCCCCAAACACCTGTCTGAAAAGTCATCTATTGGTTGGACAAAAAGATAGTCCCACCCCAAACTCATGCCATTGGTTGACCCAATGTTGCTGTGTCAGATTGACTGGGATGCTCAGAATACTTTTGGTTTTCTTTACATATAAAAGGAGATCAGAGAAAGTACTTCAACATTGAACAAGTACACCAATCACCATTATGATTTAAAGTGACAGCAGTAGAGTGCAGAGATAGAAGAGTAAAGCTAAAAATCACAGTAAGTACCTCCAAGGCTGGATGAGCCCATGCTACTGCCAATACCCGATGAAAAAGACGTGCCAAAACTGGCCCCCAGGGGCGCCTGTGGTCCTGGGATAAAGAAAGAGAGCAGAGGAACTTACTCTCATGCACACCATTTCTCACGGAGACCCTTTCTTATATATTAGATCCACTTTTCAACATGCATTCACAAAAATTGATCTCATGAGAGAATCATATTTTTTAAAGCATATTTTGGACACAGTCCTCATGGACAGATTAGTGTTTATGTTCTGGTTATATCTGTAGAAAAATTGCTGCCCATTAGAATGTTGGATGTCATCCAAAAGAGGAATGCATTATACTGCAATATCAGAAAATGTCACTTGCTGATGTGAATCCAGTGCACTTAGATACCAAGAAGCTACACTAATGATTTGTATGTCTAATAATCTAATCATGTCCAATGTTTTTCATCCTTACGTCAGCATACTACGTCATTAATAAGGGATTAAAATGACCCATTTCCTAAATTACATCTGCACCGATTAGATTGACCTGCTGCTACTGAATGCGTAAAATGTGCTCCTGTCTCGTTTCCTTTTAGCTGGATAATTTTTTTATTATTATTATTATTATTATTAATAATATAGAGATGTGATGTGATATGTAAAGAAATCAGCATCTCAAATATATTGTCTTTTAATCCAATTAATTAAATTCAATGACTTATCAGTCAAAAAGAAACAAAGACAAGGGCATTTCTTTAAAAACAACTGATTTATTGTCAACGTAAAACAATTCAAATTACATTAAACATGACAAACAGTATAGGACAACCCGATTCCTAGTAGGTATGGCATTAACACGTTTAAAAAAAAACGACTCAAAATTAAAGCCAACCTGTGCCAAGAATGCATTTCAAACAATGGTTAGGCTAAATGCTGTATCTAGTTCAAAAGGCACACCATTTTATATGCATCAACAAGAATAATCAAAACAAAAAACAATCAAATTATAAGTTATATTATATAATTTACTTATGTTAACATTTTTAAATAACCAAAATAAGCCCAATATGTGTTGCAGGAATGGCAACGTATTCCAAGTTTCAGACATGTCTATCAACAGACATCCTGCACAAGAGCTTTAAGTAACACACACAAGTCACAACTTTCTAAAAGCGTTTAAAAATTGACATGCAGTAAGATAATTTTTTGTATAGATGATTGTAGATTAAAATCAAAATAAAGAAATCAGGAATTTGCAATGGCCGATTCAAAAGTAAAAGGCCTGTAATTTTCTCCAGCAAGTCAAAGCAATTTGAAAAAGTGTTACAAAAGGTATTACCACCTCTACAAGAACACAGACCTTCAAGTTTTGATAGCCAAGAGAAAATGTGAGGAACTGAATCTAAACAGCCATGGCAGATAAAGATGGATTCAAGGATGAATAGCAGCTTTGAGTGACCAAAAGTCCAAATGATAAAGAAATTAATAAAAATTGCACTTTTGAACACTGAAATTTGGCACAATATTTCACCGTGGACCCTCATCAGTTCAAGCAACATGTTCCCTAAAACTGATGACTTAAACACTGTAGCCCTTAAATAAACTGAGAATATGAATAATGGCAGAATGTTCATCTCTAAGAGAGGTTACTGCAGTGTCTTGGGCTGATTCAAAGAGGAAAGCATTGCTTTAGCTGGACAATGCCTGGAATAAAATCGCACAACTGGTGAGTGTGCGCGAGCATTCTGTGCAACTAAATAAGCCATGCCATTCATTTAGAACACTACATATTTACAGTTCGTTTAATATGCAAAAGAACCCACTATAGCCTTGACAATCTTGGGCAAAAAGGCACAATCATTTTCCATTGTCAAAAAACATAGTACTGTAAAAATGATTAATTTTAGAAAACAACAAAATGCCAAACAATCAGAACAGTCCAATTTTAAATTGTAATGATTTTGGCTAATGGTCAATCACATTGAAAAAGCCCTTTTGATGTTGATTTATTCCAACGAAAAACCATTAAAATCAACAATTTCTGTAACTGATAGACTTATCTGAACATGATGCATGATTATTAGTCGATGTAGACTGAGAACTCCAAACAAAACTGAAATCTTTATTTAATTCTGCGACAACTCCTGCCATTGGAAGCGGTACATCTAACACTATTTCCCACACCTCCAACCTGCTATTATTGCCAATGCATCTCCATGGAAACCATGAATGCAACCATGGTTACAGATGGATGGAAGATGTCACCAAAGCAGGGAAACCTTAAATTACAGACAAATACCCAAACACATATTGTATCATATTCACGGAGACGTTTCTTATGAAAAACAGTAAATAATGTAAACAGCCTAATAATGTAAAAAGTCAGTAGCTTACACAATTCCTACAAATCTACACATGCATATGCAAACCCCATGGAAATCCTGTTATTCTGAATAATCGCAACCACAACAAGGAAGAAAAGGTAAATATATTTGGGGGAAACAGTCAGCCATAGTCTTTCGATCACCGAACCAACTATTTGATGGTATTTTTAATGTGAGAGAAATCAAATTATCAAATTAATCTTTGACACATTCTTTTTCTGTCAAACTGCTGAGAAACAGCCTAAAAAGCTGATGTGCATCATGTTTTAAGACCAAGATGATAAAGACAAAATTCTCAGTATTTCTTTTTTTTTGACTTATGAAAACTAATAGCAGTTGAGTTGTGGAGGTGCCCATGCAAAAATCTTAAAAACACAATTACACAAAAACAGGCAATTATGGGCATCCACTATAAGGCATCAGTAATAAATGTAACATGTTTAACACGCAGCTTATGAAATTCATTAGCAGTGGGGTGCCAGCGAACAAGAAGATAAAAAAACAAAAAAACATTGGCACTTAGTCGATCTTAAAAGTAATGGGTCACAAAATTGAATCTACTCTACAGAGTGTTTGGCTACTGTATGTAGTGATGGCTACATTAGAGCTGTGGAAATGTCAGAGGTGAAAAGCCAATACGTTCTTTGTGTTAAAACATGTTCCTCTCTTACAAGCCAATTAAAATGGGAGCCAAAATAGAAGGCCCCTCCTTCAAAAAACAGTCTTCCTCTCCTCCAGAAAACCTCATGTTCCATCTAATGTAAACCTTGACCCGATTTGAAATGTTCCCTACAAATCTGTCCAGTTAAAAATTCAGCCAAATGCTGATGTTTTCTCATCTCGAGTGAGGAAGAGAGAAGACATGAGGAAGTTGGGCAGGACAGTCAGCATCAAAAACCTCAACACGCTAATTGGCAACACATTGTTACATGATTAATGTTGAAGAACCCTGTTGCTCCATATTACCAAAAGTTATTTAAGTTCGATTTAATTTTTTTTTTTTAAATAATAATGAAAAACATAAAAAAATAAAGGCATGGCACTGACTGCATTTACGGTTTATTCTTGATTTGTTTGTTCTATCTGCCTCCCTCCATCATTCCCCCTCCATCGTTCTTTCTATCGTAACTCTTCATCTTCCTATCAGTCTACAGGTCAAGAGGTCTAGAACTGGAAGGCGGTCAGACCTGGAGCCGGTTGCTGCTGCTGTGTGAGAGTGGCAGCCATGGCAACGGCTGCTGCGTTGGGAATGCTGCCAAAGGGGGCGGGGCCTGTGGTGGCGTGCAGAGAGCTCTGCCACTTCTTATTGGCGGCACGCTTCGACTCAAACACATCAGTGGAGTCCTCCATAAAGGCTCGTCTGTAGCTCAGGTACTGATGTTTTAGGGTCTACAGAAAATGAGAGGAGGTTATTCTCTTACAAGAGTCATTCAACTTTAAATAAAACACGAAATCAAAATTGACACCATTTAATGTCTTAAATGATGCCCCAGGTCATATTGTGTATGATTCATCAATGCATGTTCTCTCATACTCTATTTCACATTATGGGAAATTAATGGAGTTTCAAATGTCTTTATGTTGTCTTCAACACGACAATAACAAAAGCTACAATGAAGTATATAAACTAGTGTTTCTTTACAGATAAGAAAGTGGCCCCAGTGAGAAATGTTCTAGACTTACCTTAACATTCTCATGAACTCCCTGCAACTGTGCAGCAAGAGCAACAAAAGTCTGGTAGAGCTTCTGCATGGCCAGGGATAAATCTACACAATAAACCAAATCATAGTCAGGACAATAGAAAAGCTAATAAACATTTTCATTATATGAATGACACAGGGGGCAAATCATAACCTTGAGGGGTGATGTGGGAGCCATTGCTCTGGGTGGTCAGATGATTCTCCAGTTCTTCAATCTGCTGGCGGTACTGCTGTAACTGCACCTCAAACTGTTCCACCAGAGCCCGGAAATAACTGAAGTGAGGAGAGACATCTTGTGAAAATTACTGTGAAAAATTCACAGTAAGCAACATTTCCTTTTTAGAATTGGAATCAGAGTAAGACTGCTAAAATTCTGAAACAATGTACATTTAAATAAGAGCTAATGAGTAAAAATGAGTAGGAGAGAGAAATGGAAGGACAACTTAAGTACACTCACTCAGAAGGTGCCGTGTTCTCATGTTGGAGTCCAGGAGGGGTTTTCTGGGTTCGGAGTGAGATATCTGCATTCTTCAATTCCTGCATGAAGAATGGATTGAAAGATTATTGTTGAATATCAACTTACATCTTGGTCTGTTCCTCACACAAAGCAATGCTTCAGAAAACACTGAATATAGCACAAGTTATAGGGACCACTTTTATGATTCTTTCATGGTGCATTTGCAACTTTTTTTAAGCTTGAAAGCTCCAGTCCCCATTGAATTTTCATGGAAAAGAGCAACCAGTGCATTCTTAATTTTCTCCTTTTGTGTTCCACAGAAGAATGAAAGTCATACAGGTTTGGAACAACATGAGGTAAGTAAATAAATTTTCATTTTTGGGTGGAAATTTCTTTTAGGCATGTTCAAAAGAACTGTTTGCCCATTGGAATGATACATGGTCTGCATTTATATAGCACCTTTTTAACTTAGCGGTATTCAAAGCGCTTTACACCAAGTCTCATTCACCAATTCACACACCAATGACAGCAGAGCTGCCATGAAAGGCGCTAGCCTGCCATTGGAAGCAACTTGGGGTCCAAGGACACCTTGGCATGTGGAGTCGTGTGGGCCGGGAATTCAACCACCAACCCTGCGATTAGTGGACAGCCCGCTCTACCACCTGAGCCACAGCTGGCCCTAACCTGACGTTTTCTAACCTGAGAAGTTTCCATTTTCAGTTTGTCTATGGAGAGTGAATTTCTCTGCAGTCCGCTGGCAGAGACAGACAGAAGCTGTCTGAGGGTTTTGATGTCCTCCTGCACTTTGAGAATGGCTTTAGAGGACATCCGGCTGATCTCCTCTTGCACTTGCTTCTGTTCCTTGACAAACTTCCTGTGGACAGACAGAAAGACAGGCGTTAAGCACGAAATCAACTTCAAACAGTCATTTTTAATTCACAAAGAGCATAGTACTTACTGAAAGTAGTCCACATCTTGACATATTGGACCTGGTAAGTTTTCATCTTTGAGAGCTTTACTATCCCTGCAGGCAAAGAGGTCAAATGCAAAATAAGAACATCCATGATAAACTCCTGAAACATATTACTAGAAAAGTAATACTATGTTGCTGTTCTTACTCAGGTCTGGTGCTGGATAATTTGTCATTACTCTTTTCAGAGGAAGTACTGAAGTCGACTCCACCCAGGCCGAGACTGGGTGCCGGGACAGAGGTGGTAGCAACAGAGGTAGAGACCAAACCGCCAAGATTCAAACCTCCACCTAAAATGGACTGTCCCAAACCTGGAAAAAAAAAAAGTGTGTGTTACAAAAGGAAGCTACCAGAAAATGTATTTTCTCAATAAGTCTGATTTAACAATGAATTAGTCTGATTTAACAATAAATATGTTCACATCCAATATCTTAACACCCCTGTATTTGTTTTAACTTGTAAGGTCATGTAAATTACATGCAACTGGTCATAAAAGATTTTTTCAAAACCCAATTTACACACATTTTCCCCACTACTCTGATTTCACTTGGCAAGTAGGGCTGGGCGAAATGTAAAATATATTTGAGATAATCGCCTTAAATATTGCCAAGGTTGGGTGAATATTTTTGCTTTAAAAATGTAATTTATTGAAACAAAAAAACAAGCAAAAAGACATTTCTAAATTCAAATTGCACTTTAAACTAAACGGAAAAAGCAATAAAGTGATCAAAAAAATCTTATTTAACCCCCTCCCCAAATCCAAACATTTCCAACCACTCCATTTGCAATCACGCAAGCATCCGCCAATGACAAAAGGTGGAAAATTACTAATAGCCTACAGATTAAGAACTAAAGACAATTATAAAATGTCAAGATAATAATAATCATAATAATAAAGTTATATAAATTCCCTTGTACTTCCAATATACTGCTGCCAAATGTGTTCTTATCGAATGAGTGTTTGTATTGCATTTTGGAAATACAGTTAATGCTGCCTAAAGAAAAGAAAATAGAACTTAATTTTGTTGCTTAATGTTTGTTTACCGTAAACTGGTCCGTGGAAATAAACTCACACCACCTGAGATTAGAGGTCGACCGATATTGGTTTTTTCAGGCCGATGCCGATCTTTTGAAATCCGGGTCGGCCGATGGCCAATTAATGCTGCCGATTTATTTTGGCCGATATTTGGCCGATATGTGCTTGTTTTTAACCTCTTATTTGAACCTTTTATTTGAAAGATAAAATGTAACACAAAAAATTACTTAAGATAGACAACATTTCTCAACAAATACAGTTACACTTGACCAATCTGCACTTGTACACTTAAAATTAAAAATGTATAATGTAAAAACATATTGTATAAATAATGTATAACAAATATATTAAATAAACAAAGCAGGTGTTACGAACTGCTCCGAGACACGAAGGTTGAGATCCAAATGCAGCTTTAATTAAGGGGCAATCCAGACACGTAATCCAATATTCAGAGCATCCAAGAGAAGCACAGGCAAAACTAGGGATGGTATTGTTAAGGTTTTAATGGTATTACTATCTTACCGATACTGCTTATCGATCCGGTACTGTAACGGTATTCTTAACGGTTCTTTTTGTTATATATATATATATTTTACACAAATATAAACGTTATATAGGCACAGTGATTTAATTTCAGGAAGGTCTACTAACATTACTGTTCAGGTGTGGTCCAAAAAGAAATCTAATAAAGTAATCAATTGTAAAATAACACTGCATAGTTTATCATAGATAGATTAATGCTTACTAATGCAGAAGTTATTCATTCAAGAGCTGTAAGTGATTTTCTCTTTGCCTTTTGTTGTTTGATTCGCAGTAATGGCTCAATCGTCACATGTTTAATAGACAGCTTCCCCTTTAGGACAGAGTTCAGATCTAATAGGCTCCTGATGCAGCATATTTTCTCCCCAACTATTTCCATAACTACGTCCATTTAAGACATAAACTGTGATTAAGTGAATTCTCACATATTTTTGTGTATAGTTGATCGTTTAGATGCATGAAACCCAAAGTAGCCTATAGTTTGCTTGTCTCGTTGCGGTGTGTTTCGGAGCGCGCACCGCCTTGGGAACAGTATCTCTTGCGCTCTTTTTATTATTAAACGCGTCCCGCAATTTAGCAACAGTACCATTTTACAACAATCACCGAACGTGCTGATTCTGACGTTAAGTTTGAGTTTTAGGGAGGAATGTCAGTGCACCGCTGTGAAGGGAAGGAAGTTGTGCTAGACAGAATGCGGCTTATGTATAAATATTCTTTTTATAATCTTTGGAAGGCGAAATCTAAAATAAAATCAGACTAATAATCACAGATCTAAACCAGGCTATGTTTGAATGTTTAGTTCTGTCACTCATTTAGCAGGGCTCGTGTTGTGCTCGCTGTGGCACCGCGTGAGCAAGTTCTCTCTCTCGCTCTCTGACTGCGAATAGCTAAATTGCATCACAGAAAAATGGTTTCATATTATTATACATAGAAATGGCTGGCGAGATAAAATAACTTTCTCTTTATAGCAATAAAGAATGTATTTTCTTAATTTCTCCAGTACCGACAGCAGAACCGATAACGTCCGAGCTTACCAAAGCCAGTCCTTCAATAGCCTATACTGCGTTGGTATATTTTTATTACTTATTTATCTGCATTGAGTGACAACCCTCTCAAATATAAGACACACAAACAGAACAAATAAAAGTCTCAGATTCACTGTCTGTAATTGCAAAATTCTTGCTTGCTTATTGTGACATGATAGCAACCCTTCTGCTGTGATAATGCAAATTCAACTACGCTATCAATATCCAAAGTAGCCGAACGTCATGTCAACTATCGCGTTTGTCACGTTTTTTCTTGAAGTTGGCAGTAACATATCAAAAGTTTTTAATTAAATCTAAAGAAGTTATACAAATTTAACCCTTACTGTTTTCTCCAAGGAACTTAGCTCCTTCCTTAGGCACTGGATGAGGTCTGCTCACTCTGCTGGAAAATGACTCTAGGGGCAGTGTGCGTCAAACACGTGTTCCACAACAACACTAGGCTGCCCACAGATGCGCCTGCCTAATAATCGGCTTGATATGCGTGGATATTGGCCGATGCCGATTATGTAAAAAATGCAAAAATTTACATTTTTGACCGATTAATCGGTCGACCTCTACCTGAGATGATCAGAGATTTACATTTACATTTATGCATTTGGCAGACGCTTTTATCCAAAGCGACTTACAGTGCACTTATTACAGGGACAATCCCCCGGAGCAACCTGGAGTTAAGTGCCTTGCTCAAGGGCCCAGCAGTGGCATCTTGGTGGTGCTGGGGCTTCAACCCCCGACCTTCTGGTCAGTAACCCTGAGCCTCAACCACTGAGCCACCACTGCCCCTAGAGATAATTTGCAGCATTCTCATAAATGATATTATTCTTGCAAATTGTTTTCAGACAAATGAAATTGAGAGAAAAACTAAAGTGAAAACTATTTATATGGGCCTGTTCCATGAGACAGCCTCACACTGCACGCTTGCATACGTGTATTGCACAAGACAGGCTCGTGCTGCACACCTCTGAATAAACAGCGAAACAGACACGAGCATTGGCGGCTTTATTTTCTTTGTATTTCTGTTCTTAAAAATATAATAAAGTGTGTTTCTTTAAGCGTGTGTCTTTGTGAGTAACAGCATTTCTTGTCATGCATCACTCCGAGATGTCTTACAAGTCACCAGCCTGTTGTGGGTAGATGAGCGAAATAACCAATGTATGAAATACATTTGTACGAGGAGCTTGCGAACTAGATTCAGCCTCGTCGCTTTTGGCAGGTGCTAGTTTCACACCCTAGGCTACAGTTTAATATATTTGCTGACTTCCCAGAAGCATGGTTTTGCCATTTCCTGATACTGTCGATAATCATCTGTCAACTGAGTGTCACATTTGGCATCAGGACCCTTGTATGATATCGTCGATATCCGATAACATCGTCCTATCGCCTAACCCTATTGGCACGTATAGTAAACACCTTTGTTGGCATTCTGTCAGATTATTAAAAATAAGCAAATCTCATATAAATGAGATGTAATCATATTAAATCTTAAATCCTTTGCTGTTATAGGTCAGGAAGAGCCAACAAAAATTATCAAAACATAAAAATCAACAACATGTATGTTAGACCCAATACCAGCTAAACTCCTTAAAGACATGTTTCCTTTAATCTTAGAAATTCTTAATATTATTAACTCCTCATTATACTCTGGGCATGTCCCATGAAACTTTAAACTGGCAGTTATCAAACCGCTTATCAAGAAAGCACAGCTTTATCCAGAGGAATTGGCTAATTATAGACAGATTTCAAATTTCCCATATATGTCAAAAATACTTGAAAAGTTAATGTCCTCCCAACTATGTTTATTTTTACAGAGAAATGGTATATATGAAGAATTCCAGTCAGGATATAGGCCCCATCATAGTACAGAGACTGCACTTAACAGAGTTACAAACTATTTGCTCTTATCATCTGATCGTGGCTGCATATCTCTTCTAGTGCTCTTAGATCTTAGTGCTGCCTTCGATACTATAGACCATGACATTTTCTTGGATAGGCTTGAGAATTATGTTGGCATTTGAGGACAGGCATTAGCTTAGTTTAGGTCCTATCTCTCTGACCGCTACCACTTTGTTTATATGAGAAACTGTCAGATCAATATAAAGTATGGAATGCAACAGGGATAAGTTTTAGGGCCTCAGCTTTTCTTCCTATATATGCTCCCTCCCAGGAGACATTATCAGGAACCATGGAATTAGTTTTCACCGTTATGCCGACGATACCCACATTTATATTTCTTCAAAACTTGATGACATTTCACAATTTTACAAATGAATATACATTTAATAATTTGTGTATAAATAGAGTGGATGGCTAGAAATTTCCTTCCACTCAATTCCGATAAAATAGAAGTACTAATAATTGGAACATAACCTCAAAAAATTAAGACTATAAAATATAATCTGACTCTTCATGGATGTACTGTAATGTCAAATTCTACAGCAAAAAAGTAGGTGTTATACTTGATACCAATCTAACCTTTGAAAAACAAATTTCCAATATTTATATTCAAATCGCAATTATCGAGCAAAACAATTTTAAAATTGTCTCCCTGATGAAAAATCTATTTATTTTATTTCGTAAAAAAAATACATGTTAATCTTAATGCTACAATTATCAATAAATAAATATATATGGAAGCTATATATTGATCAGAAATATTGTTAATTTACGACATATACTATCCGTTTCTGATGCTGAAAAACGAATTCATGCATTCATGTAGGGCAATTTCAATTACGATTTTGGATTCCAACGATTAAGAAAACAAGATAATCGAGATAAAGCAATTATTGTGCAGCATTCCGTTTCACAATGAAACACCCTGGCATTATATCTTTCAAGCATCCTTCATTAAAGTTAAAATAATAAGGAAGCGGATTATGAGTATAAACTCTGAAACTTGCATGTTCAGAACTCAGAACGGGGCAGTGGTGGCTCAGTGGTTGAGGCTCAGGGTTACTGACCAGAAGGTCGGGGGTTGAAGCCCCAGCACCACCAAGATGCCACTGTTGGGCCCTTGAGCAAGGCACTTAACTCCAGGTTGCTCCAGGGGGATTGTCCCTGTAATAAGTGCACTGTAAGTCGCTTTGGATAAAAGCGTCTGCCAAATGCATAAATGTAAATGTAACTCAGACACACTCTCTCAGTTTAAGTCTGGATTAAAGATTTATCTATTCGGCCATGTACACACCTAATTTATCCCTCAATTCATAGTTATGCTGCTTTAGTTAGGTCTGCCGGAACCAAAAAAAAAACAATATCTCTTATTTTTTTAACCTGCTGTAAAGTGAATGGCATATACGATAATTTTATTCTATTTCTTTCCCTGTCTAAACCTCGGGATCCGTCTCCGGTCCTGCCTGATCTCCGACTCCCACTGTGTCGCTGAGTGATGATGACCAACTGTAGCAAGTGACAGCCAGACTTCACTTCAGTCTACTAAGACGGACTTTACAGAGGATGAACTGATGCAAACACAAAAGGCATGGGATTGTTCATGAGCCACTACCTGAAGCATGGGCTCAGGATGGAGTTCACAAACATTAACTGCCATTAGCTACCAGCCTGACTGTGATGCTCCTCACTGAATGATACCTATTTCAGCTTGGTCAAAGGAGGTACAACACTCTCTTAGAAACTATATAGAAAATGAATTAACCAATAGCAAAAGCCTTCATCGGCCAAAATCAAAGGACAATACATCTACGTGCATTTCTCAATTAATCCGGGATGATTTCAAGGACTTCAACACTAAAATGTATAGTTCATACAAAATCATTTTGTTTAACCATTGACCCACAACACTTAGTTTATTAATTTTAAACACTAATTGTTCAAAACATAATTAACTCAAATGGGCATTTGAGACAATGCCTGTTGTTAAAAGCACTATATAAATAAATTTGACTTGACATTAATTTGGCTGACCTGTTGAGGCGGTGTTGGAGAAGAGACCAGAACCAAAGGAAAATCCAGAGGCAGAGGAAGTGGTGGCTGCTCCTCCCAAGTTGAGGGAGAAGCCAGTGGAGCTGGTCTGAGGAGCTGTGGAGGTGAGGACTGATCCTAGGGTCAAGCCGGTGCCTGCAGGTGCAGCCGATGTGGTCGTCAGTGAAAAAGGTGCAGCTGAGGCAGATGGCTTTCCAAAGCCTAGGCTGAACCCAGTTGAAGCATTGGAAGCCATAGAGGTTGTAAGACTCCCTAAAACAGACAAAAACACAGTCAAATCAATGCCACAGAAATCAAAACATCATGAATGAGACTTTTTTTTGAGCTTACCTAATGTAAGGCCAGCAGATGATGGAGCAGCACCTACAGGAGGTACATAGATCAATTAGCAATGATAATTAACCATAAATCACTGCCATTTACAATAAGGCAAGGAATCACCTTGATGTGAAAAAGTAGCCAATTGAGATAAAAGGATTAGTTCACCCAAAAATGAAAATTATCACATAATTTACTCACCCTCATGAAAATCCAGATGTGTATGACTTTCGTTCTTCTGCAGAACAAAAATGACGATTTTTAGAAGAATATCTCAGCTCTGTAGGTCCATACAATGCAAGTGAATGCTAACCAGAACTTTGAAGGTCCAAAAAGCATATAAAAGGCATCATCCACACAACACCGATGGTTTAATCCATGTCTTTTGAAGCAATATAAAATGTGTGGGTGAGAAGCAGATCCATATTTAAGTATTTTTTCTATTCTATAAATCGCTCACATTCTTTGGTTTTTGGTGATTCGCATTCTTTGTGCATATTGCCACCTACTTGGCACGGAGGAGGATTTATAGTAAAAAAGGACATAAAAATCTTAAAAAGGTCATACACAGAGAATGGCATGACGGTGAGTAAATGATGAGAACTTTCATTTTTGAGTGAACTATCTATCCCCTTAAGCTAAAATAAATCACACACACACACACACACACACACACACACACACACACACACACACTGCTGACAGGTACCTGAGGCAGGTGTGTTAAAGCTTAATCCAGTTGTAGGTTTCTGTGCAAATAAGCTGGACCCAAAGCCTAGCGATGAGGTTGTACTGGTGGTGGACGGTGTGGAAGCAGCTGTACCAAAACCTCCAAGCGGGAATCCACCTGTGCCTGCAGTAGGTGTGCTGAGGAAGAAATATTAGACGTTAACAGTCATTAACAACTTCAATTACTTGTCCATTACTAGAAAAAAATGTCAGTAACAATTTAGGACATTTATTTCTGCAGGCAAATGAGAGGAACTCTGTGAAGGCTGATGAAATTTAAGTTTATATTTAGACATGGTTCATGACAAATATTGTTTTAGACAGCATAGGGTGGTTTAAGCTTTTTTTTTTTTCCTCCAGCAGGGTAACGTTATAGTTTGTCACAATTACACTCGGAATTGAGCACATTCTTGAAAGCAAGCCATGCCCATGTTTTATTCCATTATACCTTGTCGCAGCTCCAAAGGAGAACCCCCCGCCGGTGTTGGAGGACCCGAGAGTGGTTGTGCCGAAGTTAAAGCTGGACATTCTGGACTTCAGTTTCCAAAACGTGACTATAAGAAGCTAGCAGGTCCGACCTCGTGGAGGCCCTTAAACACACACCGCTACGACATCAGCCTATAAACTATAACTGCCACAAATGTTGGAAGCTTTAGAGAATAAAAAATATAGATACAAATTTCTAAACAATATGACCAAAAGCTGCTTTTTTTTTGGTTTTGTTTTTTTTGCGCGTTGGTTTCTGATTATATCGTTAAGCCTTGTTTTCGCGCACAATCTCTTCTTCGGTTTCGGCTTCTTCGATACATTGTTGCGCCCTATTGACATCTACCGGCTAGGAACGTTTATGCCGCTTTTTGTATTTTTTCTTTTTTTGAGGCAGGTTGAACAGCGCTCATTGGCACGTGCACTCGTGCAGCAACAAGCAGTCATCGGTTGACCAGACCGCAGCGAGTGTTTAAGCTTTTCTGGCGATAGTTGAGTTACACTGTGCTTTGCTAAACTACGGAAGCTCTGGACCCCAATAAAAAAATAACGTTGGAAAAAAATTATTGTATCTCAGTTCCTTCCTGAGCCTAAGTCTTAAAAAAATTCTTAACTTCCAAAATTTTTTTCTCTCTTCAAAATGTTTTTTTCTCTCTTCAAAAATATTTGTTTCTCTCTTAAAATTTTTTCCTCTCTTTTCAAACAGGATTGATCTGAGTAATTTTAGCAAACTTGATCTGTCGATTGAGCTAAACTTGTATTGAACCCGGAATATTCCTTTAAATAGCAGCGAAAAGCCAGGGAAAACCGAACCGTCATAAAACCACATTTCCCAGAATGCATTGATCTGTTTCCCCCACCCACACACACAGACACGCCTCAAGTAGTAAGTGCAGACAGCAGCAGAAACTGTTAGCGGCTAATGGACGAGATAATGTTTTGAACGTGGCTTCAAACGGAGACGAATTTATTATTCATTTATTCATCCGATGTGTGAACACATCTGTTTAGGATACTGTCATCTGTTCTTTGTGCTGACCACACCAAAAACAGCGGCATCATGGAGCACATCCGCACACCAAAGGTACAATCTGAGCAAATGCAGCAATTCTGCTAGATCTTTTATCTGTGGTGTGGCAGTATCAGTCATTGCTTAAAGGACACACATACTCTTAAAATCTAACGCAGAATTACTCTGATCATTGCATATCGATTTACCTCAATATATTAAGTGCTTTTTATATTAAGTATTAATCGGGCTAAGTTGTTATCGGTGTCTGTATTCATCTAGTCTGGTCTACATGAGTCGATTGAAATTGAACTGGGTCCAACCATCTAAACCCAGTTATCTGAATCTAAATATGGAGGTTTTCTGCCTATGTAGTCATTTTTAAAGAGTTTCCAGGTAAATAAGCGGTGCAGACAATCCTGAAAATGTTAGGCCTCACGCCAGTCCTGATGTAATGAAAATAGCGGTTAAGCTGCCATATTTCTATACGTGGTCTTATTTGCTGTGCCACAATGAAGCTTGACACGTATTGCTCTTTGGTCCTCATGCTGATATTTTAAATCTGTTTTGTTTATATGAAATCCAGACTATGGAGTAGTTTGAGGTGACTTTGCTCTTAGCATGCATTAACACTATTATGTTGTTATACACTGTTGCTGTTGTCACCACGATAAATGCCCTCATACCATCCTACTATTTGTTTCGTTATGTCTGCAGACTTAATTGTGGTCACAGGAAGTGTGTTGTTTAGCTGCAGGCCTGTTGCTGGGAAACAGCCAGATCTAAATGTAATGTACAGTAGTTTTAGGTAATATAATGAATGGATGTCTCTATGATGTCTGTGTTTGGTGTATTAGCCATTTTAACTGAACTGAACCTTTAATCATGTTTCCCTTTTGTCAAAAATATGATTTATCACTGATATATATATATGGTTATGTCCATGGTTATGTCCATAATCCTTATTATTGGGTTTATCTCAATACATGAGATAAGTGATTTGTATAAATGACAATGAAACTTAATTTGAGCTGCGTTACCTTGGTCATACAATTGTTCACATTGACTGGTGCTTTCCTCCACAGGTAGAACAAGTGAAGCTCTTGGATCGCTTTAGCAACAAGTCCACCACAGGAACCCTGCACCTGACGGCCACACATCTGATCTTTGTGGAGAGTAATTCAGCCAGTGCCCAGGAGATATGGGTATGAATATACAACCCATTAGTACCCCCTTTAAAATTATTTTTCACCGACATGGTGGCATTGACGTACCCATCCATTTTGTTTGCTAGATTATTGTGAATTAGATCATGGGAACGGGGTTACCGGTTACTCTTGTTGGCAGTAGACATTGTTGCTGTGGAAACCTGTCTGCTGAGTTCACCCTGAAGGCCATGTGAATACGAGAGTGTAGTGGAGACCAGGAGAGGACATGAATACCAATGACCCACATAGCACAAGGCATGATCTGCCATGTTTAGAGTCCAACGATCTGTCCATCTGAGTATGTGAGTGTGTTGCAGATAATTAACCTTATCACACCATCTTCCCAACATATGAAGTAGTTTGGAATAGTTTAACCAACATCTTATGGTGTTTTGTGTTCCTTGCCACAGTCGCCTTCGGCTTGCTCACTGGGGCTATTGATACAATTCTTATTTAATTACTTATTTTTAAACACTATTAACAATCGTATTTTATCTAATTACACAATGATGATTCATTGACATTATAGACATTACAGTTGTATCTCCTTTTAATGCCTGATCTTCTGTAAAGCTGCTTTGAAACAATGTGTGTTGTGAAAGGTGCTATACAAATAAAATAGACTTGACAAACAGAGTTTATCATTATATACTCCTGTTAGTGGTCCTTGCTGAGGCAAGATGGTCTTAAGATTAGAGAACAAACATATATTAAACTGTTTGTGCTTTGGACAATGATAGCTCAAATCTTGTGGCTTGTGTATGCTATTCTGAGCAATCATATTTATGACTTTAATCTGGCAGACAATAAAACAGGTGATAAATCCCATGGACATACATTGAAGGAGGTACTTATGCCATATTTAGGTACCAGAATATCAGATAGCCCATTTCTCCCGACATGGTTCAGGTGAGGTTTCCTGGGCCAGTGCGAATTCTCGAACTGTTCTGCACATTTCCACTGCAGAAAATGCTGTTCTGGGGCCAAAAACCTGGTTACTGATTACGTCAGGGGACGGAGGGTGTTATAATGTTTCATCACCATGGTAAAGTTTTTCCAAACAACAACAGTAGCTACAATCTGCAGCAAGGAGTAGTACTTCGCTTTAAAACAACAATGAAAAATCCACAAAATTATTAGACATCAAAAGCGTTCAGGTAACACAACGAAACAAGTATGGTATTAATGAAGATCCGAGATAAACTAGAGAGATCGCAAAGGAAAAAAATATTCTGTGAGAATGAAGATACAATACGAAATGGTGCCTTCAATCGGACAATTGTCCAAATCATAAACAAAAACAAAATGAAAAACACTTAAGGGAGTACAGGGACCATAAGAAGGACATAAGCAAATGGGACAGTGGATGGAGCAACAATGTTTTGGACTCGGACACCGACCAGCCTGCTAACTAACTGGGGCATTGAATTCAGCCAGTAACGCTTGTGATAGCAGTGAATAGCCAGTGTCCTCTGCTGATCACTGGTGTCCTCTCTGCAGCTGTCAGTAAGTTGTTATATCACTGTAACAGTTTACAGAACTTAGCAAGTTAAGCCATAGTTCATACAGTATAATGTAATTACATTACCTGTCATCTTTAGCATAGATGTTGTCTCTGACAATCTTGTTGAGCAATGTAATAACGATGGATTGCATTAATTCGTATGTTTAAATATGTCCTCAAAAATAAGAGTAAAAGCTGTATAGAAACGCACTGTGACGCGCCATGTTTGTTTATGTTTGAGGTAGTCATGTGAAAGTATCACATAGACAGTGACCCGTTATGTCACCATTCAGCTCTCCAGATTACCCCGGCTGTGAACCAGCTGACCACATACTCAGCATGATAACCATCGTAATTTTGGTTGAAAAGGGCTAATAAAGACCTAAGGTGGGCTATTTTGACTTTGGTCAGTAAGCAACCAGCTTGTAACCACCCAGAATACTTAGCAACCACATGCCAATGCTCTGGCAGCTACACTGCAACATCTTTTTACACAGTACATATTTGGGTTTATATCGTAGGGCTGGGTATAGAGACAGATTTCCCTATTCGATTTGATTCTGTTTCACAAGCTCTCTATTTGATTTCGATTGAATTGATTGATTTAAGGATGGACATTGAGTAATTTTGTAGTAGAGTATTTTAACCCAGAAAAAACAGAGTTCTCGAGACAATTACTCGTGAATTAAAATGTTAAGAGAAGTTACTAAGAACAGTTTCAAAATAAGCTAACTTTTAACAAACTATGTTTTTGAAAAAATAAAAAATGCATTTAACAAAATAATAAAGAATTTACATTAATAAAAAATTATAATAGTAAATAACATTTGCACGCACTCATTTGCATATAAAACAATGCTTAGGATTCTACATAAAGGCTATTATAATTTTTTATTATCATATATTATCATTTGTGAAACATTTGGTCATTCTAGTAATAATACAAATTCCTTTAAAAAATATAGGACTTTTCTAGGCACTCAGAGCCCTTTAAATATTATTGGGGGAATTTCCTCAACCACCACCAGTGTGCACATCCATACTGATGATGCGACAACAGCCATAGTGCGTCAGAAAATAATGTTTTTAAATATGTTTTTAATTGTCGACTTAATGGTGCCGAGTAAGTACTTGATTAATTGATTACTCGTGTACATCTCTATTTTGATTCCTATATTTTAGTTAAAATGTCCATTTTGCTAACATGTGAAAGCATTTATGATTCTAATCCAATTTTGAGTAAACGTTATTTAAAGTTATCAAGTAATTATTCAAGACGAGTAAACAGTCAGTAATAAATTAAGAATAGAGAAACAAACTACAAGCAATAGAACAAAGACACAAATGTATGGCATTTATAACAATGGAAAAGTATCAATTGTTCAAGTAAACATTTAGAGATGTAACATAAAACTAATTAAATTGCTAGTCTTTACTATATAAAAATACTTTGTAGTAAATGGTTTTCAAATGTATTTGTTATTGTTTGATTAAAATAAACGATATGCTTGACAGTGGCAGATCTATTAGGCTGCATTTATGTTGCAAGTCCAATGTTTCGATAACTAATCTTTTCTTGCCAGCGGTTTATGTTCAATTTAGACATAAATGACTGCGTTTACTTTAATACCTCACCAAGAAGGGCATTTTCATGGAATGTTGGAATATATGTCACTGTGTAGGCGCGGATCCTATTTCAGTTGAAGAGCAGATCTGACCATAAGACCACATTTTTAGACTTCCACCACCTTATGAAAACTAACTGGATGATTTGTTGTTTTTTTGTGACAGAGTTTCACATAACAGTCTGTAACCCAAACAGAATTAATCTGCATCTGTTTCTTTACTCTCAATCCCCACTCAGAATTATTCTCTTTCTGCATGCTGTAGTGCTTTCTGTTCCCTATGCATTATGTCCACAATTCAGTGATCAATGACAACAGGAGCCGGAGTCACGATGCATATGGAAAATGCAGATAAATGTACATTTTAAAAGCTTAGATTTTTACCTTCCAGAAAGTGCTGTGTAATTACTAATTGAAAATGGTAATCATGTGCTTACTGAATTCCTCTTGCCGTAGTTTTGCAAATCATATTCATGTGCTCATCTTAAAGATAGTGGAACAAAAGCTGAGAAGAGGAAGCAGAAAAGAAAAGTAGACTTGCAAATTTCGACATGTCGTTAGACTCTTTTAATTGTCAAATGTTTTTGAAGTGCTGTCTGAGAATCTGAAACTATTGCATGTGGCAGTATAATGGGAGTTTGAATTATTTATCTTGAATAGTGTGTTTTTGTACTGCACATACCTGGCTATATTTTGGTGCAAAATCTGTCCCCTGAAGTCTCCCTTTTTTATGGCAGTTTTGGAGCAGTGGCTTCTTCCTTGCTGAGCAGCCTTTCATGTTATGTTGGCATAGAACACACTTTTACTGTGGATATAGATACTCGTCAACCTGTTTCCTCCAGCATCTTCACAAAGGTCCTTTGCTGCTGTTGTTTGCACTTTTCATACCAAACTACGCTCATCTCTAGGATACGGAATGTGTCTCCTTCCTGAGGCTGCACGGTCCAAAGGTGTTTATACTTGTGTACTGTTGTTTGTACAGATGAATGTGGTACCTTCAGGCATTTGTAAATACCTCCCAAGGATGAACTAGACTTGTGGATGTCCACAATTTGTTTTCTGAGGTCTTGGCTGATTTATTTAGATTTTCCCATGATGTCAAATGAAGAGGCACTGGGTTTGAAGGTAGGCCTTAAAATACATCCACAGGCACACCTCCAATTGACTCAAATTAGCCAATTAGCCTGTTCGAAGCTAATTGGCTAATTGCCTATAGGATTGAACTAATTTTTTGGAATTTTCCAAGCTGCTTAAAGGCACAGTTAACTTGGTGTATGTAAACTTCTGACCCACTTGAATTGTGATATAGTCAATTAAATGTGAAGTTTGTTTTAATTACTTCAACCTAAGTATGTAAACTTCTGACTTCAACTATTAATATAATACTTTTCATACTTATATTAATATATACTGTAATGTATTAATATTGCATTGTAATACTGGCTTAAACTGTTAGCAAAATGGACATTATACTGAAATATACCCAAATGAATCTGAATCAAATCAAATGCTTGTGTGAATCTGAATCAAATCGGGAATTGTGTATCAATACTAGCCCTAGATATTTTAAATATAAAAATGCTGAATATTTAGAGGTAAGCCATGTAGTAATTGAATTAGCTTCATATAAAAACTATAGAAGTCTATCGTATGTCCCCCATAAGAATTGTAATCCAAGCTATTATGTAAATGCTAATCATCATGTGTGTGTATGTTTTTAGATACTGCATCATCACATCGCCTCTGTGGAAAAGCTCTCTCTCACAACTATTGGCTGTCCTCTCCTCATTCAGTGCCGGAATTTCCAGGTTGTCCACTTTGTCATTCTGCGAGAACGCGACTGCCACGACATCTACAGCTCTCTGCTCAGGCTGCTGAGACCAGGTGGGTAAAATCCATGTGTTCACCTTCATTTCTGCACAGTTACATTTGCATTGCAGGTGCCTTTCATCAGGATGTGTTTCCTGGGAATAGAACCCATGACTTTGGTATACTAAGCTTGACTCTCTTCCTTAAAAAAATATAGCTGGAATGCTGAAGTTTCCTGAATGTCACTGAGGAGACAATCAGGACTTGGCTGTCCACTGACAGATATTGTGGTCATGCCTTGTTTTGTTTACGTCAGGGACATGTGTGTATTTGTCTGAACTCCAGATGGTCATCTGAATACTTTGACTTTCCTTTTCACCTTTGAAAAGTTTTTCATTTATACATTTTGTTTCTGTTTGGCAGTGTCTTATGGTGAGTTGTATGCATTCTCCTACAATCCAAAGCAGAATGACCAACAGAGAGAAGAAGGGTGGCAACTCATAGACCTTGGAGCTGAATATGAGCGAATGGGTGTACCATGTGACCAGTGGCAACTGACAGACGTTAACAGGGAATACAAGGTAGACTGGGGAGCAGGGTCAAGTTCATCTTTGCTCTTATTTTTTTTTCTTAAAGGAATAGTTCAACAAAAATAAAAACTCTGACATAATTTACTCACTCTCATCCTAAACAACTTTTCATTACATGGGGTACAAATGCAATGAAAGTGAAAGGTGACTGGGGCTAACATTCTGCCAAACATCTCCTTTTGTGATCCACTGAAGAAAGTAATTTTTACATGGTGAAAATATGATGCATTTTAATGTTTGTGTGAACTTTCCATTTAACACCATTGCTAAGTCTAATTCAGGAAGTGCCTGTCCTAGTATATGGTTTCATGAGGTTTTCAGGCAACCTAAAGTAGAATATAATGACCCTCAAGACAAAATACTACTTTTAGTATAGTAATTAGCACTAAACCAGGTTCAATCATTATCCAGTTTGAGTGATAATCAGGTAAACAACACTGAGGTCCACGCAAATATTTCCAGCTCCAACAATACTTTATTTTAGATGCAAGTACCTTCTGTGCTATATTACACTACAATAGTAAATGTATAGTTCTCCCAAAATTCTATCATTTACTCAGCCTCATGATGTTCCAAACCATATGACGTTCTGTGGGACACAAAAGGAGATGTTTTGAATAATGTTCATGCTGCCCTTTTCCATACAAATACAATGTTTAGTGACCAGGGACTGTCAAGCTTCTAAAACTACAAAAAAGCACCATAAATTTAGTCGGTAAGACCTTTGCACTATATTACTACTATATAGTACACGATAAGTTGTGATTGACAAATATATCATTTTACAGATTAATTGGTGCCCATAGTTGCTTTTTGGGTCTATCGGTTATCAGCAGAAATCTATCCCAATAGCATCCTCTATAGCCAGATCTGGATGATTCTACAATAAGAACAGCTTGGTTCTACAGTTCAATAGCAGCCTCTAGAGGTGAAATAAAACATCTTCATTGCAAAATAAGAGTCCTCAGGGTTTTTTGGGCTTGTTTATAGTTAAAAGTCTTGTGGTATGCAATTATTCGTGGGATTTTGGTTGACTAATAAAGTGCATCTGGGATTTTATTTATTTTGGACTCTTGTAGCCTCTATGTCTGTACCCATCACAGTATGGAAAGTCTGAGAATTTTTTTTTTAACTATTGGCAGATTCATCGGTTATCGGCCTTATTCAACCACCTTAGTTATCGGTATCTGGAAATCCACTATCAGTCGACCTCTAATCCCTAGTCTTCTGAAGTCATATGATTGCTTTGTGTGATGAACAAACAAAATTTTTTGCTGTTATTCACTGAAACTCTTCCCCTTTGCCATTGCTCTCAGATCTTAAACTTTTCATTTTGGGGGGAACAGTTCCTTTAATTATAAAAGGTTGATACTTATATTGTTTACATATGTACATAATCCAAATGAGTAATATTGAACTGTCTTGGCAGGTACAGTATCATACATAAATGTCATATTGGTTTTCATAATGTCATATTGGGTCTGACATTATCTGTTCTTAGGTGTGTAAGACATATCCAAGAGACTTATACGTACCCATTACAGCCAGTAAACCCATAATTGTTGGAAGCTCCAAGTTCAGAAGCAAAGGCCGCTTCCCGGTCCTAACGTATTTCTACCAGGAGAAGAAGGTAAGAATGGCTTGATCTCTCTCTGCTAGTGAAAAAAACAAGGACAATGATGTAATGTCTACCTTAATGTGTGTTTTCTGTATACAGTGTACACTGCGCAATATTCAGTACATAGTATGCTATTATTCCCTTCCAAACATAGTCTAAGTTTCCTGTTGTGTGGTATTGTATAAGGAATTTATAGTAATTGTAACGGCAAGGATCTCTGTGTGAGGCATCCAATCCTCCCAAGACAGACCAAGTATTGGTCTAAGAGACAAAGTAAACAGGTAATGGCTTGTCAACAAAACAGATGGGGATCATGCTACACACTCACATGCACATACACAGTTATGGTATTTCCAGAGCAGGAGTAATTTTAATCGAGCTTGTTAAAGAGAGAATTCTATTGACCTTATTCAGCCCCACCTCTTTTCAGCATTCCGTGCTTCCGTGTTTTGTCCCTTAACTTCCAGTTTGTATTGAAGCTACCAAGAAGAGTCGATCAAAATAGATTGCATGTGGGTAGTGCAGAATGTATTTTTTTCACTCATATTACTTACTTTCTTCTGTGGAACACTAAAGGAAATGATGGGCAGAATGCTACATCAGTCACCCTAGTTGAATCTACATCTCCCCTTTACTACGTGCACAGTTTTACATCCACAGTGTGAAGGTAAGATCTTGTGTGTTTATGAATGAAGTTCTCTTGTTTTAAAATCTCCCCACTTTGCTTCCAGTTTTATGACATCCCCAGAACAGTTTAAAATACTCAAGATAACTTTTGGCAACTCTTTAACTTGTAAATCTACTTCTCTAGCTAAAAAAACGTTGATATTAAAACCATAGAGATCTATATAACAACCTCTGGACCGGAAGTTTAAAGACAACATTTTCAAGATGGCTGTGCGCTAGTTTCTCTGGCACATAAGGTCAATATGAACTATCCCTTTAGCACGCTCTGTCCTCATCTACTCTGCTTTCATATGCAGAAATGAGTCCATTGTACCTTAGGGTGGGGATCATTGGTGTTATTTGTGTCATGTGTCATGTCCCCAGGCAGCAGTGTGTCGGTGCAGTCAGCCTCTTTCTGGATTCAGTGCTCGGTGCTTGGAAGATGAGCACATGCTTCAGGCCATCAGCAAGTCCAATCATAACAGCCGATATGTCTATGTGATGGACACACGGCCCAAGGTAGCCCATCGTGATTTTTTTTGTCCTCTGTTAAGTAGAATGACCAGAACAAGATTCTTAAAAATGAAAATTCTGTCATTTACTCAACCTCAAATGTCCCAAACCCATATGACTTACTTTCTTCTGTGGAACACAAAAGGAAATAATGGGCAGAATGCTACATCAGTCACCATTCCATTTCATTGTATTTATTTTCTGCCTAACATCTCCTTTTGTGTTCCGTGGTAGAAAGAAAGTTGCAACATGAGGGTTTAATGATGCCAGAATGTTTTGGGTGAACTATCCCTTTAAGCTCTGCGTTTTTTGTTTTCTTGTTTATTTTGGTAGTTGAATGCATTGGCGAATCGTGCAGCAGGCAAAGGCTACGAGAATGAGGACAACTACTCTAATATCCGCTTTCAGTTTGTGGGCATTGAGAACATCCATGTGATGAGGGGAAGTTTGCAGAAGCTTCTGGAAGGTCCGAGACACTAACAAGTGGGAATGGGGTCACCTGATTCTCATTTGTTTAATTCTGGTAGATTGTTAATGTCTCTGTCTCTCATAGTTGTAAGAATACGCTCCCTCAGCATGACCGATTACCTGGTTGGACTGGAAAACAGCGGATGGTTGCGTCATATTAAAGCCATCATGGATGCGGCTAGATTCCTTGCCAAGGTGAAACTTTTAATCTCATTATTAATGTCTTGTTCTAACAAGGTGTAATGTGATAAGTGTCCAGTGATGAGTACAGTAATTTATCTGTCCACACTGGAAATGAAATGTTTCACAATTCAACACAATCACAGCCAATCAAAATGTATTTGATGTTCAATATACAGTTATGTGGAGCATAACTGGCACATTTGGTTAGGATAGTGTCACTATGTAATGCAAGTACAGATTTTATATCATAAATGTTTTTGTAATACCAGGCTGTGACCGTTGAGGGTGCCAGTGTTTTAGTGCACTGTTCAGATGGATGGGACCGGACCGCTCAGGTCTGTGCTCTGGGGTCTCTGTTGATGGACCCTTACTACCGCACCATTAAAGGCTTCATGGTAGGAGTCTACCTGACCTCAGTTTTAGTTTGATTGGCTATCATATTGGCAATCTCTGATTGGAGCATTCCAAATACCTCCTGATATTCTCATAATATTGTCTTTCTGTTTTTCCCCTAAATAAACAGTACTGCATGTGCCAAATTAGATTTGTAGGGAACTGCACAATTTGATATCAACCTGACTTTGTTACTTATTACTTTCTACCTTCTAATGTATTTTCCCCTTGTTCTTAGGTACTTGTTGAGAAAGACTGGATCTCTTTTGGACACAAGTTTGCAGACAGGTTGGCATTTTATCACAGGTGTACACATGATTCTAGTTGCTGTCTCAATGAAATGATAATGATGTGTTTCCCTGCAGGTGTGATCAGTTGAACGGTGACCCTAAAGAGGTATCGCCCATATTCACTCAGTTCCTGGAATGTGTATGGCAGCTGACTGAGCAGTTTCCTCAGGCCTTCGAATTCAGTGAGTGGTTCCTCATTCAGATCCATGAGCATGTGCACTCCTGCCAGTTTGGCAACTTCTTGGGCAACAGCCAATGCCAGAGAGAGGACCTTCAGTGAGTATCTGAATAACAAACACACATTTGCTACCCTCCCATCATCTCAAAGGACTTACTTAATGTATATAATTACAGGTTAAAGGACAGGACATATTCTCTGTGGGCTCACCTGCTGAGTGAAAAGCAGAACTACTTGAACCCGGTGTATAGTCCGAGCTTTGTAGAGTCGCACCCGGTTTTGGAGCCATCCACCCAAGCCTACCATTTCAAGTATCCATAACCAACTTTCCTTATGAAACACCCATTCTTTAGCCTGATAGATTTTAATCAGTACTGGTTTGTGTTGCAGGTTTTGGAGAAACATGTACCATCAATATGACCGTTCCATGCACCCTCGACAGTCCATTCTCAAACACATCCTAACCTTGAAAGAGAGCAATCGAGAGCTAGAAGGCACAGTGCAAGCCCTGAAGATGGTGAGTTTATTGGTTGAAAACCTCCCTTGAAAAATTATTAGTCACGCATTATTGTGTGAGGGAAACCAATTAAAATAGCATTTTCTACTTAGCTTCCCTCATGGATCAAAAGACCTTGGTCAGAACAGACAGCACATTTAATTTGACACAGGCGAAAACAAGTCTATGAGAGTTAGAAGTATGGTCTGTTCAGTATGTTGTATTGTCCTAGGTTGTGTAGAACTTTGTCAATTTTTTTTTAAAGACTTTTTTTATAACATGTCAGTTGCCGAACTTTACCTCATTGAAAAACAGACTGTACTTATTTTCATCTATTACAGTCTGACAAAAGGCCTAATCACAGTGCAAAAACGAGAATTTGCTTAGAAATGTGTTTAACTGCAGAACAAAGTTTTCCTTCAGTCAAAGTATAATTTTTTTTTATCCCCTTTGTCTGGTGATTACAAACTTGTGACTACTGTCGTGTCTCTTTAAGCATACACACCCAGTGCATTTGGTGGTGCAACTGACATTAAACTCAAAAGGTAGAACTTTTAAAGCTGGTGTCTTCGAACATTCCATCGCACACCATTTGTCTGCAATTCGTCTGGCTTTTTCGTTTCATTTTTGGTATAAACAGGCTTTAAGGTCCCTGATTTTCCCGGCAAAAGAGACCCGCTCCCTTCACGTGAAAATCAGTCTACAGGCTTTAATAGGCAACCTAGGAAGTCAGGGAAGGGCAAATTTTTTTTAAGTTGCTCTACAAGCCGTTCACACATTGGCAAAGAAAGGTGAATATTACATGAAAAATTTACACTTAATTTGACCTTTAATGTCATATTAGGCTAGTTGATGTTTTACATGTAGTCTTGAGCATGCTCATATTTAAATATATCTCTAAACGCCTCCCCACAATGTGACTCTAAATGTTCATAAACAGTATGTTGTTGCTCAGCTGTTTCAAACTTCTTTTTGTCTCTGAGTGAATAACGAAGAAGCACTTTGCTGTTAATGTGCCGGGCATTTAATGTCTCTGCTGAACTTGTGCCCATTTTTATGTTGTGATCTGTTCTCTATTTCTTTACTTTGTTCATCTGAAATGACATTTGCCTCTCCTGCTTCCTGTATTATTACATAGAAGTTGCAGAAGTTTGGGGTGACTACATCTCCACCGAAACCTCAGACACCTACCAGGGAGCATAGTATCCCTCCCCGACCCCAGTCGCTTATCCTGGGGGCTCCTCTTCTTAGCCGGAAGGACATACAGCAGGAGGAAGAAGAGGAGGTATTTGGAGAGGAGGCCATGGAGGATGCTCCAGCTAGTGCTGGTGGGGAACGGACTGTAGAGGGCAGCAGTGCCACAGAAAATGGCTACAGAGAGCTTCGTGGACCCTTTGGTTCCAAAAGTGAGCCTGCTGTAGTCACTTTGGAGTTTGGAGTGGCCAGAATGACCTGCTAAGGACACTAGTGAAAACTTGATTTAAAGAATTAAGGAATCTAAGAGGACTGGAAACATGCAAGATTTGTATGTTATGTTGTGTGAGAGACGAAGGATGATTGCTCACGTGTTTCGTGTTTATTTGGGTACGCGCATTTGTTTACTCTAGTGATGGCACTGCACTTGCCGTGACCTCCATATGTACGATAGACAAAGAGATAATTCGAAGGGCAGGTTTCTTTAATGTAAATTCATTATTATATCTGTCGATTCAAATGTTATATGCATTATCTATATTTAAAAAAGCGTGTTTTTATTTAGTTTTTTTTGCTCATTTTTTTAAAGGAAGTCAATAGCACTGAAATGAAAAGATTAAACAATGAGTTGATGGGCTTGTGACTCAAAATCTTTGTTCCACTGAGAGCACTGTTTTGGGGTGACTCATCTCCATTCCTTCCACATCACTTTTATCTTGGAGGGAGAAAGGTGACAAGATTAATGATGTCCTGGATGAAGGATGACAGCAGAGATGCCCCACACACAAGTGTCCCAAGTGCAGTCTGGTCGATAAGAGGGGTTAGTTAGGAACTGTGATGTGATGTCAAGGGTCATTTTTACTCCTAGGTGAATATATGAGCTATAAATTGTGAGGTCATAGAGCAGGTCAAGGGTCATTTTTACTGCTAGGTGAATATATGAGCTATTAATTGTGAGGTCATAGAGCAGGTCAAGGGTCATTTTACTCAATATACAGTATGAGCTATTAATCTAATTGAAGAGCCTACAGCAATCTGTCATTGTCACATATAAAATCAACAATTGCATAAAGAACAATGGAGAACTATAGCAAATGACTGCTGCATAAAACATAATCAAATACATTTCTAAATTCTGGACCTTATTGGGGATGTTTGTCTAGGTGGTGGCATGTAAGCGTTATCATCTAGCGAAATTTCATAAAATGTAAAGACTGCTGTAGCAGCTTTGGTCTCGTGTTCGTCGCCACTTTTTAACAAGTTGAAATTTTTTTAATAAAACTAGAAACTTTTGTGCAAGGGATTGTAGGCCTATAGCTTGCATTGATGCACTCTTTCAAAATTCTCTGTTAAAATGACTGGAAGACTTTTTGGCACACAAAAATTCTAATCTTGCGTACTATTTAGGATGCATAGTATGCAGATATTGGATGCTGGACGAGAATCAGGTCGATGACTATTCTTTTGGGTCCGATTGATTCTTTCTGCAGAGAACTATTTATGTCATAGTGCTCGGAGTCTGTCTGTCTCTAATCACACTGACAGTTTTAAGTAGGTTACTTGTCATCTATCTTGCTTTTGTAAGCATGAGTGATTATTGGGTACAAACCCTCGAGACCTGTATTACTGACTGGAAGAGGATCACTGCAGAAATGGGAATTAGGGCTAATCCCTGCAAATGTGACCCTAGGCAAAAGCCTGTTGATATGCAATGACACTGCACATGCCAGCATTTTGTGTTTGGTGTGAAAGGGGCTTTGTTAAGGTTCAGTTATTTTGTTTTACATCTATAAGCAATAATACATTAATACATCCAAGTAATAATGAGGTCAATACAGCATAATAAACCAAGCATTTCTTAAGTGTGTAGAATAAGCGAGATGTATTGGACAAGTGAGTTTTTTTTTTTAATGGGTATTTCATATATTCGTATTAAACATGGATTGGTAAAAATCGACTAGTATACAGAACATGCACCCTTCAGTGTATTTAGTGGTTCCATTACATGCTGGTACTTGTCAATTCTGTCAAATTTCTATCACTTATGGCAACATAAAAAATACATTTTGCTTCCATTTCAAATTTGTATCCCCTTCCCTCGCAAGCTTCGCTCCTTCTCATGAACTCTGATGTACGTCACTGCGAGTGTCCACTACTGGTGGAAGGCATGCAATGGGTTTAATTGGAACACCCTTAAACCTTGATCACTTGGAGCATGTTGAAGGCTTATCTCAATTTGTGGAATTATTTAGTGATTTTTGCACCTGAGAAAACAATGTTTTTAGAGATTGATTTCAGAGGCTTATGTATAAATCTCATGGTCATTATTTTTTTCATTAGAATGAATTGTTAGAAAGAATTCATGGAATTAAACAAACGAAAATGTTAACATAACAATGAACACAGGCTATAACTGTGATAAACAGTTTAAGGTAGCTATAAGTATTATGCTGTTAAATCTCAATATAACTTCTAAACTTCTTTATTTACATAACTTCACTTCCATCATACATTAGAGTTGTGAAGGGGTGTGGTTTATGAAGTGCAATCTGCTGTCACGTCACTGTCGAGTTGCATTGTGAGATATGGAGCTGCCTGAAGCGACATCAGAGTAGGCTCACTCCCTCGGTCAAAATCGAGGGGTTGAGGGTCTGTCCACAGAAACTTCCCTCGCTCTCTTAACGAAGTGGAACGGATTTCCAAAAGGGCAGCGGGATTCCCCGAGGAGAAGTGCTTTGCGGAGTTAGTGAGTGAATGTTAAAAGTGAAGTGGAATGCAGCCTAGGTAATCACGGTAGCCTCCATGTAAATCTGAGAGCCTGTTCGGCGGGCGGTAACAATAGATCAGGGTGTAAAGCCGTGGCGCTTGATCAGAGTTTGTTTTGGTTTTCCCAGCTTCTGTGTACGTATAATGAAATGCTTCCACAGCTAGGTCTGTATTTTCAATTCTGTTCAATTCAGTTCAGTGAGCTTTATTGGCATGACTGTAGTACAAACAATATTGCCAAAGCTGTTGCTTTTTGTAACAGTGACTCCAAGCTTTCAAGCTACATGTATCAAACTCTGCACAGACCTTCAGACTGATCTCGAATAGTGTGCTATATCTTTTCTGTATGATCAAACTTATGGTTTTCCCACAGCGGACGATCAAAAACCAGAAAATCCCATTCACTTATTGACGAAACGTTCAGATGAGCCAAAACTATTCAAACTGAAACTGTCAAAAATCTAGAAGTAAACAGACCTACAGAAGGCCTCTAAAGGCCAGTTCACACTGCACCAACCAACACCGACAATCACCAACATTCTGAAGTCGGCCGTTGGATTTAGAATGTTTAGTTGTGTTCACACTGCACCAACAGACACCGACAGACCTCATTACGGAGAGTCAGAGTGGTTAAAAAATGGATGATCCTTTTACCACAATCCAAATCTTACTTATGTCTTTATTTGTCGTTCTTTACCTGAAAAGACGACGAATGAAATGAAAGAGGTTGTGGGTGAAGCCTTGGTTGTTGCGATGTGAGAGACTGGGCACGTACTTACGTACACAAATGTCCAGAGCTTTCAAAATTTTGCTCGGTTTGCCCCCAATCAGTTTCAAGAACTACTTCAGATGGTGAGTGACACCAGTAATTCAGAAGCAAACTAAAAATTTTAGAGATGCAATTTCACCCGGTGAACACCTAATGATTACACTTAATTTCCTGGCAACAGGTAACAATCTCATATTTTATCCCTTGAAATGTCAATTTAACCAACAAACATATGTATACTTGTACATATAGTATATTTCTCTTTCCCCTATTGTGTATTTAAATGGGCATTTTTTAAATAGTTTTTTTTTTAAATTGTGGTCTACTTCTGTAAACTGTGGGGATAGAAGTCATATCACGAATTTCACTACATGTCATACTGTGTATGGTTATGTACGTGACAAATAAAACTTGAAACTAACAGTATTTGTTACGGTAATTCAACAAGATAAATTAAGCTATTTAAGTGGAAATTATATATATTGCTATTTCTAACAGTTGTTAGAAACAATGTTATACCTATTGAATTGTTTTAGGGGAATCTTTTTGTAACCTGCACTAGTTTCAAATTGGATGCTCAACTTTAACTGAGCTTATTCCCGAAACATGTAGAGCCATCTACCATGTTCTCCGGGAAAGACATCTTAAGGTAAGTTATGTGAGAAGATTAGGTCATTGTTCGGTCATACGTTGTGAACAAGAGTTTTACTCAAAGTTAAGTTATAAACCTTTAACATTCACACTCGCTTACTTCATACAACAGAATACTAAAAATGGCATACGGTTAAGTGGATGATCCCGATTGATACCAAAACACACGGGTAGATGATCTTAACCAGGGGCAAAAATAAAACTATTTTATTTAAATAACACATCGATACATAATTACCTTTTCTCAAATAATATGTCAGTGTCCGTTCTTGTGCTTTAATTTAAGTATGCACATCGTTACGGAGCTGTCAGGTCCAGTGGTGCTGAACAAGGTCAAAGCTTTCAGCACTATCTAGTTTAATAATAGTGTTACTGCTATTCTATGCACAGAGATAAATGATGCACGCTGTAAAAATGCATGTTATGTGATTACACGCGATGCCGTCATAAGGACTTTGTTAGAAAGAAATGTCAGCTGTACACTTGGCGAGAAGGGGCACCATAGTTCCAAATGCTTTGTTTTGTTCCCAAACACATATGACATGTAAAATTGTGTTAATAGCAACAAGTAATTTCGCGAGTTGGAGTTTTATATAATAAAGTTTTCACCTAGAACACCCTTGCAACTACCTACCAATGCCCTAGTGACCACACAGAACACCCTAGCAACCACCTAGCAATGCCTGAGCGACCACCCGGAACACCCTAGTGACCACTCAGAACACCTTAGCAACCAGCTAACAATGCCCTAGTAACCACCCAGAACACCCTGGTAACTGCCTAGCAACGCCCTGTGCTTTGGGCCACTCTATCAAATCTTTATTTCTATCAAATTCAATCAAGCTTTATTTGAATGACTGTTTTTACAATATTGCAATATCAATACAATATTTCGATCTGTCTCTATCTGTTTCTTTCTGTTTGTTCTTTTTCTTCCTTCTCTCTCTGTCCTATCTATCTATTTATCTGTCTGTCTGAATTGGCACATTTGACTCAAAATAGCAAGGAGCCTTTTGCGTATCACCCTGGTAAATGCTCAGCAACAAGGTGGGGTTACCCTAGCAACCAATTAGCAAAACACATATCTCTGGACCAGAACATCGTAGAGACTTCCGGGTTGGTAAGGTGGTCTAAATGGTTGCTAGGGCGTGGCTAGCCAGTGACCAGAGTGATTATTATTGGCTGTTTACTAATCTGACTCAAAAGAGCCAATCCCAAAGTGTCTATGACATTCTGTTCTGAAGATATACTTCTGAGCCATTTTGAATGGAAGTTAGGGTATGGCTATGCCATTTCCAAGATGATAATTAAAGACTGATTGGTAGCCTGAGTGAAATGTGCCTGCCCCCATGTCTCCAACATTCTGATTGGGAGATATGATCCGACAAATGTATTGCAATATGATCCGACAATCCCTTCCCAAAGTACCCTACGGGGCTTTTTCAGATGGTCTTTTGCCTCCAGGGGTGTACCGTACCACCCATTCCTTAGAAAAGTCATAGCACCGGAGAAACAACAGGTGGGGCGGTGCATTCCACCCGCTATGCCTCACAGGCTGCTGACAGAAATGGCAAACACAGGTGGGGAGTTTTGGTCCAGTACAGTAAACCTGGAACCAAAACTGATTCAGAGACCAGGAGGACTTCACCTCGCTGAAATGTGTGCATGGTAGATTACCTACACACACACACTCTCACTCGCTCTTGAACGTGTGCCCACATACTGAAACATGCTCATGCAAAAGCCCCCCTACACATTGTGTAAATGTAGACATTGTTTCATTCAACCCCAATTCCAAAAAGGTGGAAGAGTATGAAAAATGCTAATACAAACAAAAATGACTGATTTGGAAATTATATTCATCCTTTGCTATATTGAAAGCACTACAACTACACATTATATGATGTTTTGTGAATTCCATTGCATTTTTAGAAAAAGTACAGTAATTTCAAAGATGATTGCAACACGCTCCCATAACGTTGAGAAGGGCAATTTAAGACTAATAACTATTTGACTAGTTGTCATAAGTCAGTGTGATACAGGATATGTTAAACAGGTGAGAAGGGCAATTTAAGACTAATAACTATTTGACTAGTTGTCATAAGTCAGTGTGAAACAGGATATG